>NC_059221.1:3898877-4001273 GCF_020615455.1 Coregonus clupeaformis | reverse complement strand
CTACGGTCACAAGACCCAGGCCTCCTAATTGTCCCTAGAATTTCTAAGCAAACAGCGGGAGGCAGGGCTTTCTCCTATAGATCTCCATTTTTATGGAACAGTCTGCCTACCCATGTGAGAGACGCAGACTCGGTCTCAACCTTTAAGTCTTTACTGAAGACTTATCTCTTCAGTAGGTCATATGATTGAGTGTAGTCTGGCCCAGGAGTGTGAAGGTGAACGGAAAGGCTCTGGAGCAACGAACAGCCCTTGCTGTCTCTGCCAGGCCGGTTCCCCTCTCCACTGGGGTTCTCTGCCTCTAGCCCTGTTGCAGGGGCTGAGTCACTGGCTTGCTGGTGCTCTTTCATGCCGTCCCTGGGAGGGGTGCGTCACTTGAGTGGGTTGAGTTACTGACGTGATCTTCCTGTCTGGGTTGGCGCCCCCCTTGGTTTGTGCTGTGGTGGAGACCTCTGTGGGCTATACTCGGCCTTGTCTCAGGATTGTAAGTTGGTGGTTGAGGATATCCCTCTAGTGGTGCGGGGGGCTGTGCTTTGGCAGAGTGGGTGGGGTTATATCCTTCCTGTTTGGCCCTGTCCGGGGTTTCTTCGGATGGGGCCACAGTGTCTCCGGACCGCTCCTGTCTCAGCCTCCAGTATTTATGCTGCAGTAGTTTATGTGTCGGGGGGCTGGGGTTAGTTGGTTATACCTGGAGTACTTCTCCTGTCTTATCCAGTGTCCTGTGTGAATTTAAGTATGCTCTCTCTAATTCTCTCGTTCTCTCTTTCTCTCTGAGAACCTGAGCCCTAGGACCATACGTCAGGACTACCGGGCATGATGACACCTTGCTGTCCCCAGTCCGCCTGGCCTTGCTGCTATTCCAGTTTCAACTGTTCTGCCTGCGGTTACGAAACCCCTACCTGTCCCAGACCTGCTGTTTTCAACTCCTAATGATCGGCTATGAAAAGCCAACTGAGAGACCTGAGCCCTAGGACCATACGTCGGGACTACCGGCCGTGGTGACTCCTTGCTGTCCCCAGTCCGCCTGGCCTTGCTGCTATTCCAGTTTCAACTGTTCTGCCTGCGGTTATGGAACCCCTACCTGTCCCAGACCTGCTGTTTTCAACTCTTAATGATCGGCTATGAAAAGCCAACTGAGATTTATTCCTGATTATTATTTGACCATGCTTGTCACTTATGAACATTTTTGAACATCTTGGCATGGTTCTGTTATAATCTTCACCCGGCACAGCCAGAAGAGGACTGGCCACCCCTCATAGCCTGGTTCCTCTCTAGGTTTCTTCCTAGGTTTTCGCCTTTCTAGGGAGTTTTTCCTAGCCACCGTGCTTCTACACCTGCATTACTAGCTGTTTGGGGTTTTAGGCTGGGTTTCTGTACAGCACTTCGAGATATTAGCTGATGTAAGAAGGGCTATATAAAATAAAATTGATTGATTGATTGATTGACTTATGGTGATAAAAGCTTCCACTGATATTGGATGCTCATTGGTGTCTGTCAGGTGATGCCGTTCTTCGTTCCTCTGCAGTGAAGGGTGTGTGCGTCAAAAATCCCACTCTCACCTAGTGATTCAATATTTCAGTTATTACTTTGAAACTCAATGGAAAAATATTTGACTGTCGTAGACAAAATACACCAATTTCCATTGAAAACTACATTTATTAACACCATCCTCATTACTTAGTTTAGTAACCTTAGAATAATACCATATTTATGTCAAGTTTTACTTTGATAAAATATTAATGATTAAAGGTCTCTGTGGAGTGGTGTACGCTAACATCCTAAGATCTGTCACTCAATAGATTGGAGGGAAACACAGAGAGTTCCAACTCTCATTTGGAGTTGACTTCAAAGCTTTTGCTCAACTACAACCTGCTCTATTTCACCATGTGACACTCACTGAAAGTCACCATTTCCGTTCTAAACAAACTGTTAGTCTTGTGAGCCAGGCTGATCTCGCCAGCTTACATAAATGGTTCGCTACGCTAATCAGTCTGGTAATACTAGGCTACCAAACTGTCCCATCGAAACAAATATATTGTCAGGGTATAACTTTTTGTTGTTTGTTAGGTTTCTACTGGTATTTTACTAGCAGGAAATTATGTGCTTCCAATGGGTAGGACTTCTCCAGTATTTCTTGTGGCAATTTCTGTACCGTAAAATAAGTGCTACCCCTGTGGCTCTGTAAGCGGTGCTACAGGGTGTTTGACTCACCATGGTCGTGTGCAAAGACAAGCAGAGACTGTTTTTTAAGGGTCTGGCCAATCTCATCGTACGGCCCGCAATGCTCCCCTGCCCCGTGGGCCACGAACACCAGAGCCCTGCAGGAAACGAGGAAGGAGAGTGAAGTCAGTCACATTACGTGCAAACAAGCACATGGACACACATTAACAACACAAAAACAACAACATCCTCGTGATCACCATCAAGGGCTTTCATCCGAATAAAACATCCCACATCCTCCAGTAATAGCAGTTATCAGATCTGCGCCACACCCTTGTTTGCCCACAGAGCAGCAGAGTTAACTGGAACCAGACAGAGGACTAATCTCTAAAAACAGACACATAGCCATAGGAAAGAGCAGGAAACCAACCCAGCTTGCCAGTGCTGCTTTAGTTCCTGCTTATAACCAGTTTACAAAACTGAGTGAAGCGCTCAGTCAGTGGCAATTAGCCTGAATGTGTTCAGAGAAGGAGATGTGAAAGGAAGAGTGAGAGTAGCTGTTCATTTATCTTCATTAGTCTCTCTGTTAGAGTTTCTCTCTCTTTCATTCTCTCGTTCTTATTTCAGAGCCTCCGGCTGGCTAGAGCTTCCCATGCACTTGTTGGCTAAGAAGGAGTTTCTCAAAGACTGCCTTTGTGTGAACATAATGTTCCCAACACACATGGGACAGTAGGACTTCTATAGAGCTAATCTCAGTGGATTGTGGCGAGTATATTCAGTGTCTTGAGAATGGTAGTGGGGAGTCAAAATTATCTCCCTCTCTTTCTTCCTCCCTCCCTCAATCTCTCCTTCTCCCTCGCCAAGGAATTTGAAACCCACTTGTCTCTCAGAATGTGGCTTATAACCAGGCTTATCAAATGCAGACTCTAGCCTGAACATCAAGTTTTCCCACAACATGAAACAAGCCAAGATGATAATCCTCTTTATGGGATGCAGACTGAACTCTGTTTTATAGCACACTGACTGATATCCATCATGAATAAATTCATTCCCACAAACACAATAAGACTGGTCAATCTGTATGGCATATCAAGCCGCACGTGTGTGGTCGAGGTAGGGAGAGGTTGTAAATGGGCCAGGGCCTGAACAATGGCATTTTAATCAGATTAAGGGACTAAGCTAAGTGTGTGTGTGTGTGTGTGTGTGTGTGTGTGTGTGTGTGAGTGTGTGTGAGAGAGAGAGTAGCAGAGAAGTGAGAGAGAGCCTAAAAACAGTAAGACAAACATTCAAGCCATCCTTGTTTGGTAAAGAAATTATTGTAATCCTGATTCCATTGTGGTCAACATCAATAGTGGAATGACCCACTTAACTACATGCAGAGTGTGTGTGTGTGTGTGTGTGTGTGTGAGGACACGTTTTAATATACTTGTGAGTACCAAAAGTCCAAGAATAGCAAACCAACAAAAATACAGAGAAGTGAGGACATTTTGCCGGTCCTCACTTGTAAAAAGGCTATTTTAGGTTTAGGGGTTAGGGTTAGAATTAGGAATTTTATTTTTCACATGCGCCGAATACAACAGGTGAACTGCTTACTTACAGTGAAATGCTTACTTACAAGTCCTTAACCAACAATGCAGTTTTAAGATAAATAAGTGTTAAGTAAACAATAGATAAGTAAAAAATAAAAGCAGTAAAATAACAGTGAAAATAACAGTAGCGAGGCTACATACAGGGGGTACCGGTACAGAGTCAATTGGCGGGGGCACCGGTTTGTCTAGGTAATTGAGGTAATATGTACATGTAGGTATAGTTAAAGTGACTATGCATAGATAATAAACAGAGAGTAGCAGCAGCGTAAAAGAGGGGGTGGGGGGGACAATGCAAATAGTCTGGGTAGCCATTTGATTAGCTTCTTCAGGAGTCTTATGGCTTGGGGGTAGAAGCTGTTAAGAAGCCTTTTGGACCTAGACTTGGCGCTCCGGTACCGCTTGCCGTGTGGTAGCAGAGAGGACAGTCTGACTAAGGTGGCTGGAGTCTTTGACCATTTTTAGGGCCTTCCTCTGACACCGCCTGGTATAGAGGTCCTGGATGGCAGGAAGCTTGGCCCCAGTGATGTGCTGGGCCGTACGCACTACCCTCTGTAGTGCCTTGCAGTCGGAGGCCGAGCAGTTGCCATACCAGGCAGTAATGCAACCAGTCAGGATGCTCTCGATGGTACAGCTGTAGAACTTTTTGAGGATCTGAGGACCCATGCCAAATCTTTTCAGTCTCCTGAAGGGGGAATAGGCTTTGTCGTGCCTTCTTCACGACTGTCTTGGTGTGTTTGGACCATGATAGTTTGTTGGTGATGTGGACACCAAGGAACTTGCAAGCTCTCAACCTGCTCCTCTACAGCCCCGTCGATGAGAATGGGGGCGTGCTCAGTCCTCTTTTTCCTGTAGTCCACAATCATCTTAAAAATATATATATTTCACCTTTATTTAACCATGTAAGCCAGTTGAGAACAAGTTCTCATTTACAACTGCGACCTGGCCAAGATAAAGCAAAGCTGTGTGGTAAAAACAACAACAACACAGAGTTACATATGACATCTCCTTTGTCTTAATCACGTTGAGGGAGAGGTTGTTATCCTGGCACCACACGGCCAGGTCTCTGACCTTCTCCCTATAGGCTGTCTCATCGTTGTCGCTGATCAGGCCTACCACTGTTGTGTCGTCTGCAAACTTAATGATGGTGTTGGAGTCGTGCCTGGCCATGCAGTCATGGGTGAACAGGGAGTACAGGAGGGGACTGAGCACGCACCCCTGAGGGGCCCCCGTGTTGAGGATCAGCGTGGCAGATGTGTTGTTACCAACCCTTACCATCTGGGGGCGGACCGTCAGGAAGTCCAGGATCCAGTTGCAGAGGGAGGTGTTTAGTCCTAGGGTCCTTAGCTTAGTGATGAGCTTTGAAGGCACTATGGTGTTGAACGCTGAGATGTAGTCAATGAATAGCATTCTCACGTAGGTGTTCTTTTTGTCCAGGTGGGAAAGGGCAGTGTGGAGTGCAATAGAGATTGCATCATCTGTGGATCTGTTGGGGCGGTATGGAAATTGGAGTGGGTCTAGGGCAGGGGTGTCAAACGTCCGGCCCGGATCAGGCCCGCAAACGGGTTTAATCCGGCCCGCGAGATGATTTTGAAAAAAAAAACACAATTGCTATTGCGCCATCCAGTGGACGCAATTGGAACAGCAGTTTATTTTATTGAAAAATTGCAGCGCATTTTTATACTTTACCATATATATTTGGTAAAGTATAAAAATGCGCTGCAATTTTTCAATAAAATAAACTGCTGTTCCAATTGCGTCCACTGGATGGCGCAATAGCAATTGTGTTAAGCAAGCAAACTGTTTATACCGGGGCAGAGCAAGTAGGTCAAGCACGTGCAGCCAATGAGCTACTTTGTTTTGCCCGCGATATTTATTACGGCTTCTACTTTTAACATTATGTGCTTTGGCACCCTCATTGCCCCAATATGTCTCTGTCAAAAAAGAGAAAAGTGGACGCAGAGTGCAGAGTGTTCCAAGAAAAATGGTCATCCTATTTATTCACGGAATTGAATGGGAAAGCTGTATGTTTGGTGTGTTCAGAGCATGTTGCAGTGCTGAAAGAATATAACCTTCGTCGCCACTATGTGAGTCTTCATGCCGACAGATATGACAACTTTCAAGGACAGCAGAGATGAGAGAAGGTGAATGAACTGTTGGCGGGTCTGAAGAAACAGCAGTCTGTGTTTACTCACAGCCGAGACATCAGTGACGCTGCAGTGAAAGCTAGCTACCTCATTGCTAATGAAATCGCAGTGGCTTCAAAACCATTTAGTGAGGGTGAATTCGTAAAAACATGCATGATGAAGGCAGCGGAGATTGTGTGCCCTGAAAAGCGGCAGGCTTTTGCAAATATCAGCCTGACAAGAAACACAGTTGCAGACAGGATTTCCCATCTTTCAGTGGATTTGGACAGCCAGTTGAAGCAAAAAGTAAAGTCATTTATTGCGTTTTCGGATGCAATTGATGAAAGCACGGACATTACAGATGTTGCACAACTGGCCATTTTCATCCGCGGAGTTGATGACACATTGACCGTCACGAGGAGTTCGTGGAGTTGGTGCCGATGACAGATACAACGACAGCAGCTGATATTTTTACCGCACTCGTCGGCGCGCTGGACAGGGTCGGAGTGGACTGGTCCCGCGCTGTCAGCCTGGCTACAGATGGTGCGCCCTCAATGATGGGAAAAAAGCAGGCGTTGTGACAAAGTTCAGAGACAAAGTGCAATCTGCAAATGGAGGACGTGATTTTTTGACTTTTCACTGTATTTTGCACCAGGAGGCTTTGTGTTGCAAGTCATTAAAGATGGATAACGTCATGAAGGTGGTCATCCAAACTGTTAATTTCATCCGATCCAGAAGCCTGAATCACCGTCAATTTGACAGCCTTCTCAGAGAGAAAGACCACATCTATGGCCTGCCATACCACACTGAGGTAAGATGGTTAAGCCGAGGTGCTGTGCTGAGGCGTTTCTTTGATTTACGAGAAGAAATTGAACAGTTCATGGAAGAAAAGGGCAAACCAGTGTTAGAATTTCATTCCGCAGAATGGATGCAGGACCTTGCATTTATGGTGGATGTTACAGAGCACCTGAATAACTTGAACAAACAGCTGCAAGGGCGCAACAAAGTTGTCACGCAGTATTATGACAGCATACGTTCTTTCAAGTTGAAGCTGTCATTGTGGGAGACACAACTTGCCGGTGGTGATGCAGCTCACTTCCCCTGTCTGAAAAATTTGTGCGCGACCCAACATGTGGCAGACATGAAGGGGTTCAAAGATAAAATAACGGGACTGTTACGGGAGTTTGAGCAACGCTTTCAGATTTATGTTTATATGTTTTTATGTTGATGTGCTATTGTTTTTATTTTATTTGTATATTTAACCTATTCTTGACTCTGTGGTTCTTGCACTTGTTTGGGGAACAGGATTTCATTATTTTTATCTACATTTCTGCCTGAGAAATGACACCCTGATATAGTTCTGTGATCTGTGATATACTTCTGTTAATCACTGAGGCATTGTGTGTTTGTGTGTTCTTTTTCTTTAGAATTTTCAAATAAACTTGACGTGTTTTATGATTAATAGTGATGTTGTGCTTGTACTATTTTGGAAACACTGTCCTCAGGCTCCAGCTTTATGTTGTATGTTGATCGTATTAAAACAAAGAAAACAATCTGAAGTTGTTGTTTTTAAGTTATATATACCATGATTTTTACGGTCCGGCCCACTTGGGAATAGATTTTCCTCCATGTGGCCCCTGAGCTAAAATGAGTTTGACACCCCTGGTCTAGGGTTTCTGGGATAATGGTGTTGATGTGAGCCATGACCAGCCTTTCAAAGCACTTCATGGCTACAGACGTGAGTGCTACGGGTCTGTAGTCATTTAGGCAGGTTACCTTAGTGTTCTTGGGCACAGGGACTATGAAAATGTCAGTGAAGACACTTGCCAGTTGGTCAGTGCATGCTCTGAGTACACGTCCTGGTAAAACGTCCCATAATGTCATCATAATATATACACAAACTGTTCCGAACTGTTCCGGATGGGAAGCATGCAGATGCCTTTACCCTCTATATGCCCAGTCAGTGATGTCATCAATGGACATGTATGGCAGAAATGGCATGTAGTTGACGTTACAACACATTTTTAAACAAACATTTATTTTATTTTAGTCTAACTTTTAAAACCTAAGGGGCTGGATCTCACAAAATCATAAAGGGGAGAATCCAAAGCTTGTAGAAATGTATACCAAATGTTCATTTTTATAGATGATGCCACCACATAAAATATATTTTTCTCTGCTTTTCCCACCCTCATATGAGATGCCAAATACTAGCCTCCAGTCTAAACTATAGCTCTAAACAAACAGTGCGCTACTATAAACTGACCCACACTACTGTTAGTAGAAGTTATTCAGTTAGCAGTACTCTAGGGACCGGTGGTAACCATAGTAACAGCACCTGCAGTAAGACTGTGCTGCTGAGGAGGATGAATGTTTGCCGCAGTAACAGCCGCTAGACCACAGTGCAGGCATGTAAATGGTTGTTGTTGTTGTGTGAGATGTGGGTGTACTGTACTTACTGTACTGTGCCATTGGACTAGCCTGCACTCTGTCTGCACTGACTAACGTTGATTGAATTAGGTTCATACACTAGCAGTGACATTCTGTAGCCTAGCCTATGACAGGAGCAGTGAGTGTGATCTGAGACAGATTCTCAATCCACCCACAAACAAGGGACATGTTCACTTGTTTATAGAGAAGTAAAACCACAAACACCCTGTCAGAGCTAGGGTGAGTCAGTTGTAGGCTACTGCAAGTTCCATGGTTTGACGTGACACTAGCCTGACTACAGTCCAGATGTTGTGTGCCTCTCTGTTTCCAGGGCCAACTCTCTGTCTCTGATGTATTGGAGTCTGTTCCATTTTAAATGGTGTTATGGGGTGAGGGGGCTGGGCCAAGCACAGGAGCTTAATAACTTACTGGCATAATAACTTACTGTATGGAAAACATTAGGTTCTATCTTATTTACGTCTGACAGTCTCTAGCAGGCTGGTGTAGCCTCGAAAATATATTCTCTCTGTGGACAATGTTACTTTTTATTATAGGATACAAAGCAGTGGACGTTCTATTAAATAATAAATGCATTGTTTATCATTTCAGAAATGCATGCACAACCTCCGGACATGGAGGTGATGAAAACAATTTTTATTTATTTTACCTTTATTTAACTAGGCAAGTCAGTTAAGAACAAATTCTTATTTACAATGACGGCCTACACCGGCCAAACCCGGACGACACTGGGCCAATTGTGCGCCACCCTATCTCCCAATCACCGCGGGTTGTGAAACTGCCTGGAAGCGAACCAGGGGGTCTGTAATGACGCCTCAAGCACTGAGGTGCAGTGCCTTAGACCGCTGCGCCACTCGGGAGCCCAGTGGCGCAGCGCCAATGTCGTCGTCTTCGATCATCCACCCTATTTTATGGATTATGCCTCGTTTTACACATCACATGACATTTCTTCCACTGACCTTGGGGGGCCTTCCGGCTCCCAGTAGCGGCAGAACAAGTGCTGTCCGTCGGCGTTGACGATGTGCTGCAGGTCGGCGTACGGAACACCTTGCGGAGTCCGCCGCGGAGCTCCTGGTTCGGGCATTGAGGCGCCGAGGACCCACTCTGCAACATAAACACGGAGCACGGATATTAGGTCGGTGCTGTACATGTAGGACAGACTGGCGAAAAACAAGCAAGTGACCAAGACATTCATTGTTTGCTATCTTTCATTCATTTGCCGGTTGGCGAGTGGTCAGCAGCAAGTGATTCCGCCGTTTCGAAGGAATGCTTTCAATTCAATACAGCGACCTACGTCACGGAACTATAAGCCTATGTTCAACTCGCCTCTCCCCGGGTGACTGTGGTCACGTTCACGCTCCACCACAACCCCTCCCCCTTCACGCGCAGCAGCTGACTTTTATGGCAATAGCAAGTGCACATTAAATGGATAGCCATTTAGTCTTATATTACAGTAACAACAGGCAGTGCTTGACTTGGGCAGGAGCTCACCGGAGCTGAGTATCGGCACCTCAGATGTTCTACTGCTTGAGCAGAATATTAGCTCAAAAGTATTGTGGAGCTCCTGCACCAATTATAAACTGTACCGGCACCCAAAATGATAATCGGAACCTATTTCAGTCCAAGTCAAGCACTGACAATAGGCTACAGTGCAGTCCAGGTGACTGAATGTAGGCTACATAATGAATGTAGTGCAAAAGAGGCTGTCAGTAAAATTGAACCGCGGTCTAGTTTGACTATAGCCTAATAATAACCTATATCAAGTTGATGTAGGTTTGTGATACCAAATATAAATGTTATCCAATGTGCGCCTTGGAATAGCCTATGGGTCAATTAACTATTGATGGCAGTGCCTCTGATAAGCCATAAATAGTGGTGACTACAGTCTCAAGGGACATGAGGTGACACTGTCGACGACACTAACAGTTCTAGCACTGTCGAAAGTGGGGTCAAATAGCATACACAAGAGATACATATAGCCAGAAATGCTAGAAACACTTTTGATGTTATTTTTGCCAGCCTGTGTCAAAAATATGGGTCCACAGTCTACATCTGAATATTGTTTCAACAGATAAAATGTTGCTACTTATAACAATGTAGCAAAACGTTAAATTTTTGTGATTTAACTGGCATACCTGTCACATTTGTTACATTATTATTAGTAGGAACATTGTATCTGTTGAATAATATTCAATATTCAGAGGTGGACAGTAAACTCGGCTGAGATAACAAGACGAAATGGTCTCGTTTTTATAATGATAATGACTGGCAAAAAAAAGTTGACCAACCTTATGTCCTGAAAGGTCTGTCAAGTTTCTGCTGTCTCACACACGGCTCTCTCTCTTCCTTCTCTGCGCTTTCGGTTGAAGTTGCGTGGCCGCTTGTAGGTAATGCGTGCGAGAGGAAACGCCAAATACTCACACTGACTGAAACCCGTTTACAGGAGGCGGATGGAGCTTCACGTACTAGACCAAAACGCCTCTTGTCCTGCTCTCTCTCTCAATCCACACGTGTTCTTCATGTCCACAGCAGAACTGGTATTAGCTAGAGGTTCTGAGAACAGAGAATAGGTGATGAAGATTGATTATGTTTGGCCAGGGGCCCAGAATAAACCCATCCGTTTGTTATTAAATACTGGATTTGGCCAGTTCCAATTATAGATTGTTATGGTTGTGCAACTCTGGAACATTAGATATTCAGCTTTTTTTCTATGGAAATCTAATGAGCGCTCTCTTTCTCACACACAGAGATACACACAAACCCACACACATGTACAGAGAGAGAGAGAGAAATAAAGAAAACATTCATGCATGAATACATACACAGTGAAATATGCAGATAAACTAGAATGAACCAGTGTTTTGACACTATTATTGCCTTATCCACCATTATGTCCTCATTGACTCTTGAGTGTCCTTGAAGTAATAACAGGTAAGTTACATACTAAGAATTTAAGAAAAACATTAAGGTACAGAAAGGAGAAAAGTGAAGTTACTGTGATGCCCTGGAATGGTGTACATGGATCTGGGTGTGGACATTGTAGGCTAATGCATTATGATCCAGAAACATGATATCAAATCACATAGATATTTGGGGCCACCCTGCACATAACGTCAGCGGCCCCATACTGAGTTTTCTAAAGTTAATGTCACTTCCTGTTTCAACACAACCAGCACCCACAACAGTTTCACAACATAGTCTCTGCACAATGCTTTAGAGAGGCTTAGGTCAGAGGCTTTGTAGTCCAAACACCTCTTGACGCTTTCAGAGAAGGCTTTTCAGGATCTATCAGTATAACTTGACTGATCACTCGTAAAACGTTCCGACTGTAGTGTGTGTGTTCCCTGACCAACTACCATAAACATGAAATCTCCATGTGGCGCTGTAGAAGAGTCACTCTTGCAACTAAACACTAAATATATCAAATCAAAGTTTATTGGTTGTGTACACAGATTTACAGGTGTTATAACAGGTGCAGCAAAATGCTTATGTTACTAGCTGGCTCCATTAGTGCAGTAGAATGTCTAGCAAATGCAATACAAATACACAAATAATCTAAAAATCTAAAACAAGAAATCAAGAAATGTCAGAATGAGTCCAATTAACAATCCAAGTAGACACGTATATTAGTGTGAGCAGTGTCAGAATCCAGAATAAAAATATAAATATGTGGTGTGTATAAACAGTATATAATTTGGAAAAGAAAATGGTATGTACAGTAGTAGGTATATTAGGATGAGTTATGTCAAGAATACAGTATATACATACACAGTGAGTAAACAACAGTGTATAAACAATATATGACGTGGCCAGTGTTCAATGTCTCTCTATACATGGGGCATTAGTCTCAAGGTGCAGGGCAGAGTACCGGGAAGGTACAGTGGGGAAAAAAAGTATTTAGTCAGCCACCAATTGTGCAAGTTCTCCCACTTAAAAAGATGAGAGAGGCCTGTAATTTTCATCATAGGTACACGTCAACTATGACAGACAAATTGAGAGAGAAAAAATCCAGAAAATCACATTGTAGGATTTTTAATGAATTTATTTGCAAATTATGGTGGAAAATAAGTATTTGGTCACCTACAAACAAGCAAGATTTCTGGCTCTCACAGACCTGTAACTTCTTCTTTAAGAGGCTCCTCTGTCCTCCACTCGTTACCTGTATTAATGGCACCTGTTTGAACTTGTTATCAGTATAAAAGACACCTGTCCACAACCTCAAACAGTCACACTCCAAACTCCACTATGGCCAAGACCAAATAGCTGTCAAAGGACACCAGAAACAAAATTGTAGACCTGCACCAGGCTGGGAAGACTGAATCTGCAATAGGTAAGCAGCTTGGTTTGAAGAAATCAACTGTGGGAGCAATTATTAGGAAATGGAAGACATACAAGACCACTGATAATCTCCCTCGATCTGGGGCTCCACGCAAGATCTCACCCCGTGGCGTCAAAATGATCACAAGAACGGTGAGCAAAAATCCCAGAACCACACGGGGGGACCTAGTGAATGACCTGCAGAGAGCTGGGACCAAAGTAACAAAGCCTACCATCAGTAACACACTATGCCACCAGGGACTCAAATCCTGCAGTGCCAGATGTGTCCCCCTGCTTAAGCCAGTACATGTCCAGGCCCGTCTGACGTTTGCTAGAGTGCATTTGGATGATCCAGAAGAGGATTGGGAGAATGTCATATGGTCAGATGAAACCAAAATAGAACTTTTTGGTAAAAACTCAACTTGTCGTGTTTAGAGGACAAAGAATGCTGAGTTGCATGGGGCCATGTATCGTGAGATTTTGAGTGAAAACCTCCTTCCATCAGCAAGGGCATTGAAGATGAAACGTGGCTGGGTCTTTCAGCATGACAATGATCCCAAACACACCTGCCCGGGCAACGAAGGAGTGGCTTCGTAAGAAGCATTTCAAGGTCCTGGAGTGGCCTAGCCAGTCTCCAGATCTCAACCCCATAGAAAATCTTTGGAGGGAGTTGAAAGTCCGTGTTGCCCAGCGACAGCCCCAAAACATCACTGCTCTAGAGGAGATCTGCATGGAGGAATGGGCCAAAATACCAGCAACAGTGTGTGAAAACCTTGTGAAGACTTACAGAAAACGTTTGACCTGTGTCATTGCCAACAAAGGGTATATAACAAAGTATTGAGAAACTTTTGTTATTGACCAAATACTTATATTCCACCATAATTTGCAAATAAATTCATTAAAAATCCTACAATGTGATTTTCTGGATTTTTTTCTTCTCATTTTGTCTGTCATAGTTGACGTGTACCTATGATGAAAATTACAGGCCTCTCTCATCTTTTTAAGTGGGAGAACTTGCACAATTGGTGGCTGACTAAATACTTTTTTCCCCCACTGTAGCTGGCTAGTGATGGCTGTTCAACAGTCTGATGGCCTGGTGATAGAAGCTGTTTCTCAGTCTCTCAATATCATGCAAATCATGCAGTCTTTTGTCACACTCTCTCATGACACTGTGCCTTGAAGAGATATTGGCAGCATGTATAATTGTTGACACTCTGAACACTGCCTTGGGTGGTAGAGCATGAGAGAACAACGTACCTATACATCATGCTTCTGCATCCTGAGCACAAGCTGTTAGCTACATCAGTAAATGAAGATTATATGACACAGCACATGCAGATACTATTGAACATTAAGTCATTATTTTGATTGACATTGAACATTTGACATTGAACTGATATACACTACCAGTCAAAAGTTTGGACACACCTACTCATTTGAGGGTTGTTCTTTATTTTTACTATTTTTTACATTGTAGAATAATAGTGAAGACATCAAAACTATGAAATAACACATATGGAATCATGTAGTAACCAAAAAAGTGTTAAACAAATCAAAATATATATTTTATATTTGAGATTCTTCAGCCACCCTTTGCCTTGATAACAGCTTTGCACACTCTTGGCATTCTCTCAACCAGCTTCATGAGTTAGTCAACTGGAATGCATTTCAATTAACAGGTGTGCCTTCTTAAAAGTGAATTTGTGGAATGTCTTTCCTTCTTAATGCATTTGAGCCAATCAGTTGTGTTGTGACAAGGTAGGGGGGGTATACAGAAGATAGCCCTATTTGGTAAAAGACCAAGTCCATATTATGGCAAGAACAGCTCAAAAAAGCAAAGAGAAACGACAGTCCATCATTACTTTCAGACATGAAGGTCAGTCAATACGGAACATTTCAAGAACTTTGAAAGTTTCTTCAAGTGGTCGCAAAAACCATCAAGCGCTATGATGAAACTGGCTCTCATGAGGACCACCACAGGAATGGAAGACCCAGAGTTACCTCTGCTGCATAGGATAAGTTCATTAGAGTTACCAGCCTCCGAAATTGCAGCCCAAATAAATGCTTCACAGAGTTCAAGTAACAGACACATCTCAACATCAACTGTTCAGAGGAGACCGTGTTAATCAGGCTTTCATGGTCAAATTGCTGCAAAGAAACCACTACTAAAGGACACCAATAAGAAGAAGAGACTTGCTTGGGCCAAGACACACGAGCAATGGACATTAGACCGGTGGAAATGTGTCCTTTGGTCTGGAGTCCAAATTGGAGATTTTTGGTTCCAACCTACGTGGCCTTGTGAGACGCGGTGTGGGTGAACGGATGATCTCTTCATGTGTATTTCCCACCATAAAGCATGGAGCCATGCTGGTGACACTGTCTGTGATTTATTTAGAATTCAAGGCACACTTAACCAGCATGGCTACCACAGCATTCTGCAACGATACGCCATCCCATCTGGTTTGGGCTTAGTGGGACTATCATTTGTTTTTCAACAGGACAATGACCCAACACACCTCCAGGCTGTGTAAGGGCTATTTGACCAAGAAGGAGAGTGATGGAGTGCTGCATCAGATAACCTGGCCTCCACAATCCCCCGACCTCAACCCAATTGAGATGGTTTGGGATGAGTCGGACCGCAGAGTGAAGGAAAAGCAGCCAACAAGTGCTCAGCTTATGTGGGAACTCCTTCAAGACTGTTGGAAAAACATTCCAGGTGAAGCTGGTTGAGAGAATGCCAAGAGTGTGCAAAGCTGTCATCAAGGCAAAGGGTGGCTATTTGAAGAATCTCAAATATAACATATATTTTGATTAGTTTAACTCTTTTTGGGTTACTACATGATTTCATATTTGTTATTTCATAGTTTTGATGTCTTCACTATTATTCTACAATATAGAAAATTGTAAAAATAAAGAAAAACCTGGAATGAGTAGGTGTGTCCAAACTTTTGACTGGTACTGTAGATATGACTCTGAACACAATGCATCCCTGCAATATAGAGTCTAACGTGTATGTTGACAATCACAACAGATAGCTAACATTATTCTTCCTACAACAAATATATAGCTAGGAATGAAGAGGAACATGTTTTAATAACAAAAAAATATTTATTAACAATTTAAACAATAAATATAAAATAGTTTATTTAGCACAGAATATGTAAATATCTTTCAATATAAAAGTTTCCCCAAAGGTGTATCTATTTGGTTAGAGGAAGGTCATAGAATAATATTATTCTGTTTCAATGTACATCATTGGCACATTACATGGAGTACAAGGCTAACATCAATCTGGGGTTGTCAAGGTTTGTGAGTCTCGTTGTTGAAGTGTTTGTCTGTGTGTCTCTTTTTGATACATTGTTTCTTTCATACTTTCTGTGTCAAAATATATGTGGACACAATATGAATGTCAAGTATTAAGTCATTATTTTGATTGACATTGAACATTTGACATTGAACTGATATCTATGGATAGTCACTTTACCCCAACCTACATGTACAAACTACCTGGACTAACCTGTACCCCTGCACATTGACTCGGTACTGGTACCCCCTGTATTTTGTCTCATTATTGTTATGTCATTTTATTGTGTTACTTTTAATTTCTACTTTAGTCTATTTAGTAAATATTTTCGTAACTTTATTTATTGAACTGCATTGTTGCTTAAGGGCTTGTAAGTAAGCATTTCACGGTAAGGTCTACACCTGTTGTATTCGGCGCATGTGACAAATAAAATGTGATATGATTTGATTTGATATGACTCTGAACACAATGCATCCCTGCAATATAGAATCTAACATGTATGTTTACAATCACAACAGATAGCTAACGTTATTCTTCCTACAACAAATATAAAGCTAGGTATGAAGAGGAACATGTTTTTAGAACAAAAAAATATGTATTAACAATTTAAACAATAAATATAATATTGTTTATTTAGCACAGAATATGTAAATATCTTTCAATATAAAAGTTTCCCCAAAGGTGTATCTATTTGGTTAGAGGAAGGTCATAGAATAATATTTTTCTGTTTCAATGTACATCATTGGCACATTACATGGAGTACAAGGCTAACCTCAATCTGGGGTTGTCAAGGTTTGTGAGTCTCATTGTTGAAGTGTTTGTCTGTGTGTCTCTTTTTGATACATTGTTTCTTTCATACTTTCTTTCTGTGTCAAAAAATATGTGGACACTATGAATGTCAAGTATTCTGAACTTTCTAATAAGTACCAATATACCATACAGTAAGACACCTCCATTACCCTCTGTATTCAGAAATGAGTCGCTTGCATTTCCTAGAGAGCAGAGAGGGAGATAGAGAAAGACAGGAGAGGGAGAGCAAGAGAGAGAGAGAGAGTGGGGAGAAAAGAGGAGAGGAGAGAGTGTTATACCATGGCTGGTTTGGTTATAAATAGTTAGCAACTACAGTGTAACTAAAGACAAAAGCTCCACTCAGGGTCACGTACATTGTGGACCACTCTTGTATAGTCACATAGATGTTTGGGGCCACCCTGCACATAACATCAGCAGCCCCAGACTGAGTTTGACGGTTTGAGAGGAAGATCTTGTTAAAGTTAATGGCACTTCCTGTTTCAACACAACCAGCACCCTCAGCAGATTCATAACATAGCTTAGGTCAGAGGCTTTGTATTCCAAACACCTCTAGACGCTTTCAGAGAAGGCTTTTCAGGATCTATCAGTATAACCTGACTGATCACTCGTAAAACGTTCCCTGACTGTAGTGTGTGTGTTCACTGACCAACTACCATAAACATGTGAGATTTCCCTGTGGAGCTGTAGAAGAGTTACGCTTGCAACTAAACACTAAAACAGAGCTGCCAGCAACCAACACCTAAACCTCACAAAACCAAATGTTTGAAAATAACGATTTGTGTGTATAAACAATATAAACAAGTTCACATTATTTTAGTAAAAGAATGTGTGTGTGTGTGTGTGTGTGCACATGCTTGTGTGTGTGTGCACGTCGTGCCCATGTGCGTTAGTATG
The DNA here is from genome assembly GCF_020615455.1 of Coregonus clupeaformis. Classification (NCBI taxonomy): domain Eukaryota; kingdom Metazoa; phylum Chordata; class Actinopteri; order Salmoniformes; family Salmonidae; genus Coregonus; species Coregonus clupeaformis. The sequence continues at coordinate 3,983,631 of NC_059221.1, read as the reverse complement.
TTTCACCTCGTCATCATTGTTCATCTGGGCCCTGTCTGTCTGACAGTAAAGCACAGCATCGTGGATTGAGGAGAAGAGACACGCTTTACTGACTTTCTCACTGAAGAACCCTCCACTCTCCAGGTTCTCAATAACACCAGCTACAGAAAGAGAGAGCAAGAGAGAGAGAGAGAGAGGAGGGAGGAATGGATGTAGAGAGAGTGAGAGATGTGATCAAACATTCAAAATTATGGTTAATCAACATTCCAAACTACATAAACATTGGTCACTTTAGTGATTTGGCCTGTATAATCAGTCATGATAAGCAATTTCCCTAATTACATAAGAGAATGCAAGTAAATAACTTGGAAAACATAATGGGAAACACACAGAAACAACTACAGGAACACCCACTATTTTCAGCACCCAGGGTATGCATATTACAGTGCTGTATGTTTAGCATGGAGGTTTTGGTAATAGTAAATGGAAAATGTAACACTCACTCTGACATCCACACAGGACTACCTCTACACCGATATCACCGTAGTCTCTTTGGATCTGAAGCAGCACCAGAGAGAGGTCAAAGGTCAGGTCAGAGAGAGAGAAAGAGACTGCTCCATTCATTTTGCGTCTCATTTTGGCAACATTGCATTTTATCAGAGAAAAGAGAGAGAGAGAGAGAGAGAGGTGAACTGGCAGAACAGGTTAACAGGTTGAGTGAGATGGACAGCAGTGCAGACAAACAACTCACATTGCGTAGAGTCTTGACGCCCACAGTATCCAGGAAGTTGACTGGACTCAATTCCAGGATGATGGCATGAGGCAGGGTAGAGTCAGGTTTACTCCCTTCCTCCACTGTGGCCACATCCTTCTCCACCTCATTCTCTGAACTGTCTGGCTCCCCTTCCTGGAATGGAATTTAATTAGTTATGCATAGTCACTTTAACTCTACCCACATGTACATATTACTTCAACTACCTGCCCCCGCACATTGACTCTGCACTGGTACCCCCCTGTACAAATAGCCTCCCTACTGTTATTTTATTTTACTTTTTTTCTCAACACTTTTTTTGTTGTTGTTTTATTTAATAATAAATAATGCTCTGTTGGTTAAGGGCTGTAAGTAAGCATTTCACTGTAATGTCTGCACCTGTTGTATTCGGCGCATGTGACCAATAAAATTTGATTTGATTTGACTTGATTTGACAACACATGGATGGATCATCCATAAGACACTCACCCAACACATTACCTGCATATGAATCCAATACTCTAACACATTGACCCGATTAGTGGATTACATTGGAGATATACAAACAGACTGGAATGATCTCTCTCTTTTCAGTGTCACTCCTCCTCCTCACCAGTTCCTGTGCATTCTTCTTCGCGTCCTTCTTGGCTTTCCTGGCCTCTTTCTTTTCCTTCCTCAGTCTCTTGGCCTCCGCTTTCTTCTTTTGGGAGATGAGCTTGGTGATGTCAATCCCACTCTGGAGACACAATAGCAAGGGAGTGAGACATTCTATCATATTTTACCATTCCTGCCTTGGAACATGACAGCATAATGGGGGGTGTAGAGGAGAGAGGAATGGATGACATCTTAACAATGTCTGTCACGCTCTCGATACGCACACAGCAGAATGTAAGCAAAATGGGTCAGGCATTTTGCCAATTCGTTAAAGTATGCTTGTGTAGTTGTCACGTTCGTTTAAGGACGGGTCAGACCAAGGCGCAGCGTGAAATGCGTACATGTTTATTAACTGATAAACACACGACAAAACAACAAACCAAACGAAACGTGAAGTCCTAAGGCTGAACACAAAACAAGCCTACACACAGAACAAGATCCCACAACTAACGAGTGCCAATAGGCTGCCTAAGTATGATCCCCAATCAGAGACAACGAGCGACAGCTGCCTCTGATTGGGAACCACACCGGCCAACATAGATCTACACATACTAGAATGACAACATAGAAAACACAACATAGAATATACACACCCTGACTCAACATATAGGAGTCCCCAGAGTCAGGGCGTGACAGTACCCCCCCCCCCAAAGGTGCGAACTCCGACCACACAACCTTTACATAACAGGGTAGGGGCCGGGTGGGCATTCCGCCTCGGAGGCGGATCCGGCTCCGGGCGTGACGACCACATACTCTCCGCCTCCCTGTTGCACCCCTGGTCTGGTCTGGACCTCGGTGCGCTGCTTCCCCTCTCCTTCCTCCCACGATACTCCAAGCCCGGAGCTGGACTGGGCACCGGTGGAGCAGACTGCTCTTGCTCCGGAGTGGAGCCGCTGACCGGAGCTGGACTGGACCCCGGTGGAGCGGACTGCTCTGGCTCCGGAGTGGAGCAGCTGACCGGTGCCGGATCAGGCTCCGGTGGAACGGGCACGGGCCGTGCCGGACTGGACACGTGCACTACTGGTCTGGTGCGAGGAGCAGGCAAGGCCGGACCGGACTAGGAACATGCACCACTGGCTTGGTGTGAGGAGCAGGAACGGGCCGGGCCGGACTGGCAACACGCACCACTGGCTTGGTGCGAGGAGCAGGAACAGGCCGTGCCGGACTGGGAACACGCACCACTGGCTTGGTGCGAGGAGCAGGAACGGGCCGGGCCGGACTGGCGACACGCACCACTGGCTTGGTGCGAGGAGCAGGAACGGGCCGGGCCGGACTGGGAACATGCACCACTGGCTTGGTGCGAGGAGCAGGAACGGGCCGGGCCGGACTGGCGACACTCACCACTGGCTTGGTGCGAGGAGCAGGAACAGGCCGGGCCAGACTGGGAACACGCACCACTGGCTTGGTGCGAGGAGTAGGAACAGGCCGGGCCGGACTGGCGACACGCACCACTGGCTTGGTGCGAGGAGCAGGAACAGGCCGGGCCGGACTGGGAACACGCACCACTGGCTTGGTGCGAGGAGCAGGAACAGGCCGGGCCGGACTGGCGACACGCACCACTGGCTTGGTGCGAGGAGCAGGAAAAGGCCGGGCCGGACTGGGAACACGCACCACTAGTCTGGTGCGAGGAGCAGGAATGGGCTGGGCCGGACTGGGAACACGCACCACTGGCCTGGTGCGAGGAGCAGGAACAGGCCGGATGGGAACACGCACCACTAGTCTGGTGCGAGGAGCAGGAACGGGCCGGGCCGGACTGGAAACACGCACCACTGGCCTGGTGCGAGGAGCAGGAACGGGCCGGGCCAGACTGGGAACACGCACCACTGGCCTAGTGCGAGGAGCAGGAACGGGCCGGACCGGACTGTGGAGGCGGACTGGAGGTCTGGAGCGGAGAGCTGGCACAACCCGTCCTGGCTGGATGCCCATTTTAGCACGGCACGTGCGTGGTGCTAGCACAGTACGTAGCTCCGCATAACTGGGTTCCTCTATTAACCCCCGCTCCTTATGCTGCCTAACCAGCTCCTCTCTCCGTGCCTCTACTTCCTCCTTCTCCCTACGAGCCTCCTGCAGTGCCTCCTCTTGAATGGATCTCTCTCGCTCCATTCTAGCTATCAGCCCCCGTAATGTGGTGGCCTCCTCTCTTACCCTGCAGATCCAATCCTTCTCTCTCTCTCGGCACTGCCGAAACTCATTGTCGTCGTCATCCTCCGAATCCTCAGTATAGAACTGTTCCCACTCTTCTTCCTATGGTCGTAGGGAATTAATCTGGAAACCCACCGGGTGCAGTGGTCGGGGCTCTTCTCTCTCGCTCCCCGACCACCCCTTTAGCCCCCCCAAAAATTGTTCTTGGGGCTGCTTCTCGGGCTTCCTCCTCGGCCGGCTTCCTCTCCTTCGCCCATGGTCCTTTCCCCGCAAATATCTCCTCCCAAGACCAAATCTTCCCCACCTGTGTCCAGGGTGTTCGGTCCTCCTGGGCACGCTGCTTGGTCCGTGTTTGGTGGGATCTTCTGTCACGTTCGTTTAAGGACAGGTCAGACCAAGGCGCAGCGTGAAATGCGTACATGTTTATTAACTGATAAACACACGACAAAACAACAAACCAAACGAAACGTGAAGTCCTAAGGCTGAACACAAAACAAGCCTACACACAGAACAAGATCCCACAACTAACGAGTGCCAATAGGCTGCCTAAGTATGATCTCCAATCAGAGACAACGAGCGACAGCTGCCTCTGATTGGGAACCACACCGGCCAACATAGATCTACACATACTAGAATGACAACATAGAACTACACAACATAGAATATACACACCCTGACTCAACAAATAAGAGTCCCCTGAGTCAGGGCGTGACAGTAGTGCATAGTAATTCCTGTGACCTCACCTTCTCTGCCAGGGCGTCTTGGTACATCTCAGCATTGGCAAAGTAGAGGGTGGCAGAGGAGCGGAATATCACCACACCAGGGACCTCCTTCACCTGAGAGACAATGGTTATTTATATCAATGCTCTTATTATAATAAAGACTAACAAGAATGATGAAACATAGCCATTACACAGAGTTGCCCCTAGACACTGATCATGGGCATAGCCGCTGGAAGTAGTTTGGGAGTGGGGGGGGGCTTAGAATGTTTGCCCGCGCTACAGACATCTATATCGGTCCACTAATAAAGTACTAGTAAAGGCCCAGTGCACTACTTCTGGGAAAAAATAAATATTTTTATTCATATTTTTATTCATTTATGATTTTTCAGGGGGTGCTGGCATCACCCTCAGCACCCCTATTTCCCACGGCTATGATTGAAAAAATACAAAAGTGGTTACCCTGCCTCTGTTTTGGTAAAAAGCTGAGGGATGGGCCTGGAGAAATGTATCCACTCTCAAATTCATAGACAGAGCGATGGATGCAAGGACTGACCATCCATGATATCACAATGATAGTTTTAACCATGTTTTGAGGCTATACAGTGTTTGTTTACATTTACATTGTTTACAAACATTGGAGTAAAACAAGCTTATATTTTGGGTTCTGATCGGTTACGACCGTTATGGCATTTATAAGTTATATTCTTCTAGAATCAATGGGTCTATATAATTAATGTATAAGTCCAAAAATGGATGTAGCAACTAATGATTCTAGCTTTAAACGTATGTTTGGGGGAGGGGAAGCTGATCCTAAATCTGTATCTAGGGGAAACCTTACAACTGATATACTGTAGAAAACCAAAGTGAAACACCTTCACAGACATAGACCTGGTACCTACAAGTTAAAGACTCCCTCTTGATTGGAGTGGCGGTATGATTAGAGAGTAACTGAATACGTACTGTATATTTATATATCTGGTTGCCATGGATGCATACCTGATTATAGTTCTCCACTGGTCTGTAGATGTCAGTCTCAAGGACCTGCCCTAGGAGGGAGTACTTCGGCCTTAAACGGACAAATAGACAAATGTAGGGATTTAACACACGATTTATTACACAATTTGGTATGTTTTTTCAAACATAGTTTCAGAAGTGGAGCAGATGCGACATCTAGTCCCTTTTAAATCTGTTAAAATGACTTTAAAGAGTGAATGGGTAGTTTAATGATGTGTGGGGTAAATTAAAATGAGTAGTGTTTGAGGTTCGTGGTTAGATGGAGTCTGTCTGGGATAGAGTTTTGTGTGTGTGAGTGTGTACGCGCTAGTGTACAGTACCAGTCAAAAGTTTGGACACACCTACTCATTCAAGTTTATTTTTTATTTTTACTATTTTCTACATTGTAGAATAATAGTGAAGACATCAAAATTATGAAATAACACATATGGAATCATGTAGTAACCAAAAAAGTGTTAAACAAATCAAAATATATATTTTATATTTGAGATTCTTCAAATAGCCACCCTTTGCCTTGATGACAGCTTTGCACACTCTTCGCATTCTCTCAACCAACTTCACCTGGAATGCTTTTCCAATAGTCTTGAAGGAGTTCCCACATATGCTGAGCACTTGTTGGCTGCTTTTCCTTCACTCTGCGGTCCGACTCATCCCAAACCATCTCAATTGGGTTGAGGTCGGGGGATTGTGGAGGCCAGGTGATCTGTGTCCAAACTTTTGACTGGTAGTGTATGTGTGAGCGGTTGTATACTCACAGCTGGGTCCTGAAGATGACCGTGAGCATGGAGAAGGCAATGGAGGCTGCCAGGCCCAGGTCAGGGTTGAAGAGCACAGTCAGGATCAGAGTGGCCACCCACACCAGCTAGGGAGAGAGGGAGGGGGGCAGACAGAGGAAAACCCCAGAGTTAACACACATCCTCCTCCCTCATCAAACTCTCTCACTTTACCACTGAGACTTCTGTTTCTACTATGGGATTATATTACCTCTGTGATGAGAAACCAATGAAATAAAATCTAACTCATCCTCCCGTTTCACCCCTCTATTCTCTTTCTCCGCTTTTCTCCTTCATCTCACCCCGATCCCCTCTATAACACCTTACCCTTACTCCCCCTGCCCTCTATCTCTCTCTCTCACCATATCCACTTTATTGCTCTTCCACAGAGTTGGGATGTCCATGAACTGCTTCATCATGCCATGCAGGTTCACATAGATGATGGCTGCCAACACGGCCTAGTGGATAGAGAGACAGCCACCAATCACAATCACACACAGAACCACCTCAGTCTATAAACCAACAGCCAATAGAATGGTACCTTTGGCAGCTCTTCAAAGAGAGCCCCAATCCACAGCATGATGACCAGAATCACCATGGCTGAAAGAGCACTCGCCACCTGGGAGAAGAGAGAGAGATATAAGAAAAGAAAGAAAGAGCTGGATCATTGAGGGTTAAAACAGACAACAACCAGGCCCTCCTGTAATTGCGTAGTGTTGTGAATATTGAGCCCTGGCTGTTGAATTGAAGTGCTAGACAACTAATTACTTGTGTTTTAAGGAATCCACGTGGGTGTGTGATGTGGGTTTTAATGAAAGCTTTGAGTGTTTTTTAATGAACCCAGTTATCAATGCAACAGAATAATGTATGATTACTGTCATAATGAGATGAGTCTGTACCTGAGTCTTGCCCCCAGTGCTTTCCTGTACCATGGTGCGGGACATGGAGCAACTGATTGCAAAGCACTGAAACACCCCTCCGATGGAGTTGCTGAGACCCAGGGCTATCAATTCCTAAACCAGGAAGAGACCACTTTCTTCAGTAAATAGGGGAGTGTATAGCACAAACAGTCATTCACAAGCAGTGCATGCCACACATTACAACAACCACACCCAGAAAGATTTCCAATCACATAGTCATTGACAATATTTTTACCTGGTTGCTGTCAACTTTGTAGCCATATTTTAGGGCAAAGATCCGTCCGAGGGAGATGGCAATGCCGTAGCCAACCACAGACAGAGCGAAGGCATCACCTATCACCTGCCCAAATAGAGAGGCTGTAGGCATGACAGGGGGCTGTAGACTAGGGAAGAGAAACAAGGGTAACTGTTATTCTCCTTGACAAGGATATCTTTGTGTGATCATGTTGTGTACTGTAGTTTGGTGGTTGTGTATCTAGGTATAATGCCATCTGTACAAGTGGTTGTGTAGGTAGACTACGTGACTGAGTATCTGGGATGTGGGCTGTTATGGCTGTGCATGTACTGTATGTTGTTGTGTATCTATGTGGTTGTTTATCTATGTGGTTATGTATCTGTGGTTGTGTATCTATGTGGTTATGTATCTGTGTGGTATCTCTATGTGTGTATAATGCTCCTCTCCTCACCCAGAGGGGATCTCTCCCACCACTTCCACTCCATACTTCCCCTCCAGGTTGACCTGCCAGGAGATCACCGTGGCGATGATGATCTGACGACAGACAGACAGAAAGACGAAGAGATGAATGCAATGTCTAAACCCACATTAGAAACGGACAGATTAGGGCCTCCCGAGTGGTGCAGCGGTCTAAGGCACTGCATCGCAGTGTTGCGGCGCCACTACAGCCTGGGATTCGATCCCTGGCCGTGCCCGGGAGTCCCATAGGGCGGCGCACAATTGGCCCAGCGTCGTCTGGGTTAAGGTATGGTTTGGCCGAGGGGGCTTTACTTGGCTCATCGTGCTCTAGCGACTCCTTGTGGCGGGCCGGGTGCCTGCAGGCTGACTTCGGTCGTCAGTTGAACAGTGTTTCCTCCGACACATTGGTGCAGCTGGCTTCCGGGTTACACGAGCGGATGTTAAGAAGCGCGGTTTGGCGGGTCATGTTTCAGAGGACGCATGACTCGACCTTCGCCTCTCCTGAGCCCGTTGGGAGTTGCAGCAATTAGACAAGATTGTAGTCACGAAATTGGGGAGAAAAAGGGGGTTACAAAATTACAACAACAAAATAAAAATAAAGATAAATGGACAGATTGTAGTGCACATTATACATTATTTCCAGATAATCTTTTGTCAAAATAAATTCTGCTATTAAAGTCAATGTTGTCAGAGAGAGATAGAGAGAGCAACTATTTTCACAGATAGATAATTGTTACAGTACTTTATGTTGTACTTTCATCAAAATAATGTTTGGCTGTTTATGTGGTACTAATAAAGGTACTATATTTTTGTTCTACATTAACAGTGTTTCTCCTACTCCACTTCGTTATCCATTGTTTATGCACAAACCAATTTTAGCTCACTGCCAGTCATTTGGTCTAATTTTCACAGTGGGAACTAATCTGTTTGTCCTCTGTTGGGTGTACGAGGAGTGGGACTGGGACTCACGCCTAGCAGCTCTACAGGAATGGGTACCGGCAGCTTTTTGCCCAGGTAGGTGTTGAGCTCCTTGACGCTGATGAGGCCAATGATGGACACCAGGCTCACCACTAGGGTGCCTATGTTGGTCTCTGGCACCAGATAGCACACCTCTATCACTGTCTACAAAGAGAGAGAGAGAGAGAGAGAGAGAGAGAGAGAGAGAGAGAGAGAGAGAGAGAGAGAGAGAGAGAGAGAGAGAGAGAGAGAGAGAGAGAGAGAGAGAGAGAGAGAGAAAAGAGACAGATAAAGAGCGAGAGAGAGAGAAAGAGAGAGGGGGAGAGAGAGAGAGAGAGAGAGAGAGAGAGAGAGCGAGAGAGAGAGAAGGAGACAGAGAGCGAGAGAGAAAGAGACCGATAAAGAGAGGGAGAGCGAGAGAGAGAGAAAGAGAGAGGGGGAGAGAGAGAGACGGGGAGAGAGAGAGAGAGAGGGGGGGGTAGGAACTGTTACTGCATATCAGTAGAAAATGGCAGAGGCAGTTTTTCCCCCACCCATAGAGGGCACCACCACATGAGTGTAGGACCCTAATGCCCATGCCTACGTGTGTTTGTAGTACTTACAAAGATCAGGGAGAAGGGTCCACTGTAGCGTTGTGGACTGATACCAAAGGTGTACTTGAGCTGAGAGACGATGACGTGGATGGCTGCTCCGGTGGTGTACCCTCTGACCAGGGGCTCAGACAGGTAGGTCACCACAAAGCCAAACTGAACCAGGCCCAGGAGCATCTACACACACACACACACACATATGTGAGAAGCTGTCATACAATCTCTGCTAATATAACAGGTATTTCGGAGATAAGTAATGATGACTAACCTTGCCTGAGACCTAAAGACTTCCTAGGCTTTAGCTCAGCAGGCTAACAGTCTTGTGGCATGCAGTTGACGTTCAGTCAGATTTACCTGGAAGAGGCCGGACATGAAAGTAACGGCAGCAGCCACTTTCACCCGCTCCGTGTCTCGAGCAAAAACATCCACCGTACTCTCATTGGTGGCGTTATCATACATCATGAAGTTAGAGTCTGGGGCCAAGCGCTCGGTCACTCCCCCGATCATCACACTCATCACTGCATATGTACCTAAGAGAGAGAGGTTAGGGTTAAGGTTTATATACATAAAGTAGTTCGTTTGAAATTAATGTTCTGACTCTAGGCATAACATTAGTTGTGTTCACTGGATGGCAAAATGAGTCATAAGGTGTAGTCGTCTCGGGTCCTACTAATCACCCCAAATAACCCCAAACCACACCAAACAGGTACCCAAAACAACCCTAAATTACCCAAAACAACCCAAAAGTACCCAATACAACCACAAACAACCACAAACAGTTACCCAAAATGACCTTAAAGTACCCAGAAGTACCCAAAACAACCACAAACAACCTCAAACAGGTACCCAAAACAACACAGAAGTACCCAAAACAGCCCCCAAAGTACTCAAAACAATTCAAAAGTTCCCAAAACAACCACAAACAACCACAAACAGGTACCCAAAACAACACAGAAGTACCCAAAAGAACCACAAACAGGCCACCAAAACAACACGAAACCACCCAAATTAGAGGTTGGTTCACGTTTCGGTCTGGTTTGTGATATATTGGGTTCAGGATTCTATATTCTATATGGTCACGATAGCAGAAATAATAAAAATGTATGACTGAAATGTTTGTGCATGTATAGGTTTATTAGGTTATTTGGGGTTGTTTGGGGTTGTTTTGGATTGTTTGGGGTGATTAGTAGGACCCATGGTCTCTGTGTGTGACATAAAACATTAAACATGGTTTGTACTCTCTATATAGCAAACTACTTACCCACAGAGATGTGTTTGGACGACCCAAAGATGAAGTAGATGAGGATGGGGTAAAAGGAGGAGTACAGACCAAACACTGGGGGCACTGCTGCTAGCAGAGCATAAGCCATCCCTACAGTGACACAAAATATATTAATATTCCAAAGTTACTCAAAGATGGTTATTATATGGTTATTAATGATGGTAACAGGGTAATAATACAAGGTTATATTTAGTCAGGCAATCAGACCTTGTGGTAGGTGCATGATGCCCACACTGATGCCTGAGATCAGGTCTCCGACGGCGTTGTCTCTGAGGGAGTAGCGAGGCAGCCAGGAGAGAACAGGAACAGATGACAACATAAAACTCTTCAGCCTGGGGCCAGAACACCTGGGAGAGAAGACACACACACACACATATGCACGCACGCACACACACACACACACACACACACACACAGTCCTGCTGTAGCAAACTTGCTCAAATTAAGATCCTACATCTGTAGGGGGAACTAAGAGGCACACTCAGTTCCTCTTAAACATACTATACTAAAACAACACTAGGATACACTGAGACTGTCCAGGCATTACAGATGGTATTATTCCTTACACACATTTTTTATTTATTTACTGTAATCAGTTACGTTACCAGCTAAAATATTGTAATCAGGCTACAGATACTTTTGAAAAACTGGATGATTACTTCTTGCATTACTTTTAGGGATGGGAAAGGGGATACCTAGTCAGTTGCACAACTGAATGCATTCAACCGAAATGTCTCTTCTGCATTTAACCCAACCCCTTTGAATCAGAGAGGTGCGGGGGCCTGCCTTAATCGAAGTCCAAATCATCGGAGCCCGGGGAATTAAGTTCAGAATTTTTGTTGTTGTTTTGTTTATATTTTTGTTATTATTATTATTATTTATTTATTTTTTTTTGGGGGGGGGGATGGATCAGCTTAATATTGCAGATAGATTGTATCTTCTATCAATGTAATTGTCTGCATCACTTCCAATCCCCCATGTTTTTTATATATATGTTCCCCTTTATTACTTTTCAACCCCACCATCCTTTCCCTACTTGGAGTAAATTAGTGAACAACAATGCCCAGGCCTCTACTTCCGGTCTATACTTACTATCTACACCTTATGGACAGAGTTAATTTTACAATAATTATATTATATATATATGCCATATCTTTCTAACTGTGCTCTTTCCCAAAAGCTCCCAACATACAACCTATATACTTATTATGGACACAGTATGCTTACATTATTAGCTATCTTTGTTATTATTTGTTGTTATTTGTTATTAGTGTTAGAAATTGTGTTTGCAGAAAATACATTATGACACCTTTCTGTTGTCTCAATGACATTCAATTCAGCATTGAAAAAATGCGCAAGTTTAAGTTTGTTCTTCCTGAGCGAGTCTGACCACAAGTCAGAGATCACTATGATGACATACCAAATGCATTTGATTGATGCCTCTTAAAGTGATGTTCCAGAACTTTTGATTCATTTCAGATAGTAGTTTTGAAAGTGGTGGTCAAGAGATAAAAAGGGACCCAATTTTATGTGTACTACATCATCCAACTGTGTACTACGCCATCCATTTCTTATATGTTATGTCCTGCAAAAAAACTTTTTTTCCCCCTGATTTTTGGCAATTCATATGATATGTTACGAATCCAATTCGTACAATATGTTACAAATTTGTTGTGCTTAAGATCCCGGACAGCATCTTTAAGGGGAAAGTAGTCCAAAAGTAACTAAAAGTAATCAGATCACGTTACTGAGTTTGGGTAATCTTAAAGTTGCGTTACTCATTACAATTTTGGACAGATAACTTAGAACTGTAACCAATTACATTTACAAAGTAACCTACCTAACCCTGGGCATTATTATACTTAACAATACTCACTCAATAGTGAGTCATTTCTGAACACTGTTTTGTCACAGTTCCATTTCATTTTCGTTTTTGTTTTCAGTTGTATGCAAGGTTAAAGTAAGGTTATCACCTTACCTCATTGACTCTCTGATTTTTTCAGAGAAAGGGACTTTAACATCTGATTTCTCAGCCAACTGGTCCACCTTTCCTTCATCCAACACCTCTCTGTGCATGCAGTAGCCCACACGCCTTCTCTCCGTCATGGTTGGGCCTGTGTGATCTGCTAGAGTCTCGTCTGTGTAGAGGTCACCTCTGATAATTCCTTCAACCTTGTCTGACACCTTGTCTCTCCCTGTGTTATGATGTGTTGTGATCTTATGACTTAAACGTCTTATGTCTCAATAGAAACTGGCTTCAGGTTGATTCTCAAGGATCAGTTGTGATGTCCCACTTGTTGTAGTTTCAACTTGTGGAAAGATGTTTCTCTCCTTCAACGCTTGTTTGTACTTCAGCTTCAAGTTGTCCAAATATGGTAATCCTAATGCTTGATGAATCTGTGTCCAAACTGTCTGAGCCTTTGTAAGACTTTGTTCCAGTTAGAGAGGATCTTTCTTATGTTATTAATCCCTTCAGGATTCACTGATCCTGTATTGCCACCCTCTTTTCCTCTTAAGCCTTCTCTGTCACTGAGTATTCCCGCTTGTCCAAGTATCTTGACAGTGGACCTTGAAGACAAAACAGAGATATAGTCGGGGAGGTGGGGAGGACTGAGGAGGAGAGCAAAGTCCCAGTCAATCATTTGTCACAGTAGAGATGGACAGCCAGGCATGCAGTTGGACGTTGGAGCTTCAAGCCAAGGCAGTGAGACAGCAGGTCTTTAGAAAGAGGCATATGAGGAGCCTTATCTGGGCCTGATTAGATAGAGGACATAATTCAGTCAAGTCAGGGATATTACCATTGTTTTAGCTTACCCTGTGAGGATGGTGTACGACTTGGTTGTGTGCACAATCTGTTACGGCCCCAATAATGATACTAGGGGACCTTGAGGGATAAATAATGAACCTGTTGGGTTGGAGTTTGTTTGACATTCTAATGTTATAAACCAAACCTCCTTTGGAATAGGATATTGTTGGTCCATGTCAAAGGAAATGCCTAAAACAGCGATCCTCGATGACCTTTGAACTTTGCCCTCCAGTTCACCCCTCTTGTGGAGTCCTAACATGTAACTATATTTATGCTCTCTGCTAGACTTTTTATCTATGGGCAGTTCTTCTGTCCCTCCCTTTGCAGTTAAGTTAAACTATAGGCTGTACTCTTTTCCTCCCTCTTCTGACATGGAGTGGATATTTAATATTTATTTGTATTTAATAGTGTTTTAATTTCCATCTGGAGCTTGATGATATGAGTTGAAACAATATTACATTCTTCAGTATTCAAAGGTTCACATAGAGTTTAATAGAAGTGTTGACTTTACAACTTTGTATTGGGAAAATAATCCTAATGATAAGTAATCAAACAGGGGTGTTGCACCTGTCAATCATTAAAGGTAAACCCCCCGCTGTGAAAACTGCAAGTTTCATATTCTAGTGGAGCTGCAGACAGAGTAAGTTTACAAAGATTTTAACACAATGATGATACAGTATGGCTATAATGAAAAATAATAAACCAATTGTGTAGGGGAGATTGGGGTAAAAAGGCTCAATTTACCCCATGGCCATTGGTTCAACTTACCCCAAATTAAAACATTTTGACTATATTAGCCCACACAGCTAAAAGGATGCACTTTCATGCTAGGTTCAGTACCTCATTTTGAAGCTTATAGAGACCTCAACTGATGTATAGAACAATTTGTGTGTGTTATGTGTGTGTGTGTGTGTGTGTGTTGGAGTGTCAGTGTGAGTGTGTGTGTGTGTGTGTGTGTGTGTGTGTGTGAGTGTGTGTGTGTGTTGGAGTGTCAGTGTGAGTGTGAGTGTGTGTGTGAGTGTGTAGAGTCCTATTTGGTCAAATTATAAATTTTGTGTATGGATTCCTAGAAACGGGTAGCTCAACTTACCCCTTTGGCTCAACTTACCCCACTCTCCCCTATGAAACATCAGGTTTACATTTATTGTCATCAGTCTTATCCTGGAGGCAGAACTGAGCGATTTCCTATTAGAGAGGCCAGCTGCAAAGTCAGAATTGCCTATATTGTAAAGATTCATGAAAACAAAAATGTGCTTTTTGGTCTTAATTTAAGGTTAGGGTTAGGCATTAGGGTTAGCAGTGTGGTTACAACATGATATCATAGGAAAACGTTATCTTGTTTTTTGCAAACAAATTAAATGTCACAGTCGTTTTTCTCAATACATTGCTCAACCCTAAACCTAGCCTCAACCCTAACCCTAACCCTATCTTCATATAAACTCCCGGCTCAACCCTAGCCTTAACCCTAACCCTCGCTTCATCTCCACATCTTGGCTCAACCCTAACCCTAGAATTGAACACAAGAAACCATATTGCTCCAATACATATTTTATATAAACAGCTTCTATTTCCATTCTTTATAAAACACACAGCAGAATGAATGACCTGACAGTATGGTCCATACTTCACAACATAACCGTAGTAGGCTATCAGCATGTGGATTCCAGATCGTCCTGTTGCACTCACTTCTGTCATCATGAAGTGCTTTGAGAGGCTAGTTAAGGATCATATCACCTCTACCTTACCTGACAACCTAGACCCACTTCAATTTGCTTACCACCTCAATAGATCCACAGACGATGCAATCGCCATCGCACCGCACACTACCCCATCTGGACAAGGGCCCCAAGCATTGACTATAGCTCAGCATTCAACCCTATAGTACCCTCCACGCTCATCATTAAGCTCGGGGCCCTGGGTCTGAACCCCGCCCAGTGCAACTGGGTCCTGGACTTCCTGACGGGCCGCCCCCAGGTGGTGAAGGTAGGAAACAACACCTCCACTTCGCTGATCCTCAACACAGGGGCCCCACAAGGGTGCGTGCTCAGCCCCCTCCTGTACTCCCTGTTCACCCATGACTGCGTGGCCACGCACGCCTCCAACTCAATCATCAAGTTTGCAGACGACACAACAGTAGTAGGCTTGATTACCAACAATGACGAGACAGCCTACAGGGAGGAGGTGAGGGCCCTGGGAGAGTGGTGCCAGGAAAATAACCTCTCACTCAATGTCAACAAAACAAAGGAGCTGATTGTGGACTTCAGGAAACAGCAGAGGGAGCATGCCCCTATCCACATCGACAGGACTGCAGTTGAGAGGGTGGAAAGCTTCAAGTTCCTCGGTGTACACATCACTGATATTCTAAAATGGTCCACCCACACAGACAGTGTGGTGAAGAAGGCGCAACAGCGCCTCTTCAACCTCAGGAGGCTGAAGAAATTTGGCTTGGCCCCTAAAACCCTCACAAACTTTTACAGATGCACAATTGAGAGCATCCTGTCGGGCTGTATCACCGCCTGGTACGGCAACTGCACCGCCCGCAACCGCAGAGCTCTCCAGAGGGTGGTGCGGTCTGCCCAACGCATCACTGGGGGCAAACTACCTGCCTTCCAGGACACCTACAGCACCCAATGTCACAGGAAGGCCAAAAAGATAATCAAGGACATCAACCACCCGAGCCATGGCCTGTTCACCCCGCTATCATCCAGAAGGCGAGGTCAGTACAGGTGCATCAAAGCTGGGGCCGAGAGACTGAAAAACTGTGTCTATCTCAAGGCCATCAGACTGTTAAATAGCCATCACTAGCCGGCTTCCACCCGGTTACGCAAACCTGCACCTTAGAGGCTGCTGCCCCATATACAGTTGAAGTCGGAAGTTTACTTGCCCCTTAGCCAAATACATTTAAACTCAGTTTCTCACAATTCCTGACATTTAATCCTAGTAAAAATTCCCCGTTTTAGGTCAGTTAGGATCACCACTTTATTTTAAGAATGTGAAATATCAGAATAATAGTAGAGAGAATGATTTATTTCAGCTTTTATTTCTTTCATCACATTCCCAGTGGGTCAGAAGTTTACATACACTAATTTAGTATTTGGAAGCATTGCCTTTAAATTGTTTAACTTGGGTCAAATGTTTCGGGTAGCCTTCCACAAGCTTCCCACAATAAGTTGGGTGAAATATAATAATTCCTTCTGACAGAGCTGGTGTAACTGAGTCAGGTTTGTAGGCCTCCTTGCTCGCACACGCTTTTTCAGTTCTGCCCACACATTTTCTATAGGATTGAGGTCAGGGCTTTGTGATGGCCACTCCAATACCTTGACTTTGTTGTCCTTAAGCCATTTTGGCACAACTTTGGAAGTATGCTTGGGGTCTTTGTCCATTTGGAAGACCCATTTGCGACCAAGCTTTAACTTCCTGACTGATGTCTTGAGATGTTGCTTCAATATATCCACATAATTTTCCTTCTTCATGATGCCATCTATTTTGTGAAGTGCACCAGTCCCTCCTGCAGAAAGCACCCCCACAGCATGATGCTGCCACCCCCGTGCTTCACGGTTGGGATGGTGTTCTTCGGCTTGCAAGCAACACCCTTTTTCCTCCAAACATAATGATGGTCATTATGGCCAAACAGTTCTATTTTTGTTTCATCAGACCAGAGGTCGTTTCTCCAAAAGGTACGATCTTTGTCCCCATGTGCAGTTGCAAACCGTAGTCTGGCTTTTTTATGGCGGTTTGGAGCAGTGGCTTCTTCCTTGCTGAGCGGCCTTTCAGGTTATGTAGGACTCGTTTTACTGTGGATATAGATACTTTTGTACCTGTTTCCTCCAGCATCTTCACAAGGTCCTTTGCTGTTGTTCTGGGATTGATTTGCACTTTTCGCACCAAAGTACGTTCATCTCTAGGAGACAGAACGCGTCTCCTTTCTGAGCGGTATGACGGCTGCGTGGTCCCATGGTGTTTATACTTGCGTACGATTGTTACAGATGAACGTGGTACCTTCAGGCGTTTGGAAATTGCTCCCAAGATGAACCAGACTTGTGGAGGTCTACAATTTTATTTCTGAGGTCTTGGCTGATATCTTTTGATTTTCCCATGATGTCAAGCAAAGAGGCACTGAGTTTGAAGGTAGGCCTTGAAATACATCCACAGGTACACCTCCAATTGACTCAAATGATGTCAATTAGCCTATCAGAAGCTTCTAAAGCCATGACATCATTTTCTGCAATTTTCCAAGCTGTTTAAAGGCACATTCAAGTTAGTGTATGTAAACTTCTGACCCACTGGAATTGTGATACAGTGAATTATAAGTGAAATAATCTGTCTGTAAACAATTGTTGGAAAAATTACTTGTGTCATGCACAAAGTAGATGTCCTAACCGACTTGCCAAAACTATAGTTTGTTAACAAGAAATTTGTGGAGTGGTTGAAAAACGAGTTTTAATGACTCCAACCTAAGTGTATTTAAACTTCTGACTTCAACTGTAGACTTGGAATCACTGGCCACTTCAATAATGGAACACTAGCCACCTTAATAATGTTTACATACTGCTTTACTCATCTGATATGTATATACTGTATTCTATTCTACTGTATTTTAGTCAAAGCCACACCGACATTGCTCGATCTAATATTTATATACACTACCGTTCAAAAGTTTGTGGTCACTTAGAAATGTCCTTGTTTTCGAAAGAAAAGCTAAATGTTTTGTCCATTAAAATAACATCAAATTGATGTAGACATTGTTAATGTTTTAAATGGCTATTGTAGCTGGAAACTGACGATTTGTTATGGAATATCTACATAGGCGTACAGAGGCCCATTAGCAGCAACCATCAGTCCTGTGTTCCAATGACACATTTACATTTACATTTTACATTTTAGTCATTTAGCAGACGCTCTTATCCAGAGCGACTTACAGTTAGTGAGTGCATACATTTTAATTTTTTTCAAACACATTGTGTTTGCTAATCCAAGTTTATCATTTTAAAAGGCTAATTGATCATTAGAAAACCCTTTTGCAATTATGTTAGCACAGCTGAAAACTGTTGTGCTGATTAAAGAAGCAATAAAACTGGCCTTCTTGAGACTAGTTGAGTATCTGGAGCATCAGCAATTGTGGGTTCGATTACAGGCTCAAAATGGCCAGAAACAAATAACTTTCTTCTGAAACTCGTCAGTCTATTCTTGTTCTGAGAAATGAAGGCTATTCCATGCGAGAAATTGCCAAGAAACTGACTGACGAGTTTCAGAAGAAAGTTATTTGTTTCTGGAAATAAATGTTCATAGTCCTATCATAACACCAGCTTGAGCTGAGAGTTGAGAGTTCAGTCTACTCCATATTCTGATTGAGGTAGGAGTTCTACAGTGGCATTCTCCATCCACTCCATGAGCTGCAGGCTGCACATCAACACTCAGTCAGCTCTGTGTTGTGGTCTTATAGGAGCAGTAAAATGACATCAATGCAGAAGTAGACAACAATCACAAGCAAACAAACTAATTCTAAGAGACAAATGGGTAGACATAGGACACTAGGTAGCAATGCCTGTAGCAATGCATACAGCAAAAGTGAGCATACTCACAGCCAGGGATGGAGATGTCTGGCAGTTTTCGACAGCGTGGTGCATTGAGGGGAAGAGGCAGGACCTGGGCAGAGTGTTTGGGACAAAGCCCTGGACCTGCAGCTGACTCACCAGCCTGTCTACAGCACACAGGTAACACACAAGACCAATCCATTACAATCTGAAACTGACATGCACAGTACACTACAATCTGAAACTGACATGCACAGTATTCTACAATCTGAAACTGACATGCACAGTACACTACAATATGAAACTGACATGCAGAGTACACTACAATCTGAAACTGACATGCACAGTACACTACAATCTGATATTGACATACACAGTACACTACAATCTGAAACTGACATGCACAGTGCACTACAATCTGAAACTGACAAGCACAGTACACTACAATCTCAAACTGACATGCACAGTACAGTACAATCTGAAATCGACATGCACAGTACACTACAATCTGAAACTGACATGCACAGTACACTACAATCTGAAACTGACATGCACAGTACAGTACAATCTGAAACTGACATGCACAGTACACTACAATCTGAAACTGACATGCACAGTACACTACAATCTGAAACTGACATGCACAGTACACTACAATCTGATATTGACATACACAGTACACTACAATCTGAAACTGACATGCACAGTGCACTACAATCTGAAACTGACAAGCACAGTACACTACAATCTCAAACTGACATGCACAGTACACTACAATCTGAAACTGACATGCAGAGTACTCTACAATCTGAAACTGACATGCACAGTACAGTACAATCTGAAACTGACATGCACAGTACACTACAATCTGAAACTGACATGCACAGTACACTACAATCTGAAACTGACATGCACAGTACTCTACAATCTGAAAATGACGTGCACAGTACACTACAATCTGAAACTGACTTGCACAGTACACTACATTCTGAAACTGACATGCACAGTACACTACAATCTGAAACTGACATGCACAGTACTCTACAATTATAAACTGACATGCAGAGTACACTACAATCTGAAACTGACATGCACAGTACTCTACAATCTGAAACTGACATGCACAGTACACTACAAACTGAAACGGACATGCACAGTACACTACAATCTGAAACTGACATGCACAGTACACTACAATCTGAAACTAACATGCACAGTACACTATAATCTGAAACTGACATGCACAGTACACTACAATCTGAAACTGACTTGCACAGTACACTACATTCTGAAACTGACATGCACAGTACACTACAATCTGAAACTGACATGCACAGTACTCTACAATTATAAACTGACATGCAGAGTACACTACAATCTGAAACTGACATGCACAGTACTCTACAATCTGAAACTGACATGCACAGTACACTACAATCTGAAACGGACATGCACAGTACACTACAATCTGAAAATGACATGCACAGTACACTACAATCTGAAACTAACATGCACAGTACACTATAATCTGAAACTGACATGCACAGTACACTACAATCTGAAACGGACATGCACAGTACACTACAATCTGAAAATGACATGCACAGTACACTACAATCTGAAACTAACATGCACAGTACACTATAATCTGAAACTGACATGCACAGTACACTACAATCTGAAATCGACATGCACAGTACACTACAACCTGAAACTGACATGCACAGTACACTACAACCTACAACTGATTTCTAAAGCAACTGCAGCTACCATCACATCTTACAAGCTGCCAGAAACACACAGTGTGGAATATCTCTTGTGCCCTATCCCTATCTCACGCTCTCTCTTCTGCTCTTTATCACACACACACACACACACACACACACACACACACACACACACACACACACACACACACACACACACACACACACAAAAATAACATATGCCCATCTTATTCAAAGACTGTCTGTATGGTTGAAGATAACACAGAACACACAGATAACATCAACAACATCCATTATGGTACGCTGTGAGGTAAGGAGGACCATACATTTTGATCTCACAGCACAGTCATATTTTATGATGTAATGTGGATTATGTTTGACTGGATTACGCAATATGTTATGCACCACTCACAAAGCTATTGTTAAAGGCAATCAACCCAATAAAGCAAATTGTTTGTACAGCTGGAATGCAGAACTAGAGATAGTGACCTAACATAGTATAGTAACACCATTGTCTATACATGGGGTTTGTGTTATTTGTTTCAGGTAATGACTGTTTGGGCTCACCTTGCATAGTGCTTTGATTGACACAGAATCCATGAAGATGACTGAGCTAAACTCAAGCACCAGACCGTGCCTTGTTCCTGACATTTGAGGTAAGGGGTGGTTCTCAACAGACTGTATACACAAAAACACACATACACGTATGCATGCACAAACACGCACGCACGCACACACACAAAATTGCTAATGTTAATAGATTTTCACATTGTATGAATTATAGGTGTCAACCTACAGTAAGTGCGTGAAGGAATGCACAAATATGTATAAACAAACAGTGGAATGTGGTGGTTCTGGGTTGAGTTATGGTTTATGTTATATTGTCTGGGTTGAGGTATAGTTTATGTCTCGTGGCATGCAGCCTACCTACAGTACCTCTCTGAGAGAGCTGAAGAGCAGCTCAGCGTTTGCAAAGTACAGAGGGTTGGAGCAGGAGAATACAGTCACTCCAGTGATCAGAGAGAGGGCCATGGTAGCAAACAGGCCCAGATCCAGGTTGAACAGCAGCGTGGAGAACAGAACAGGCCCAGATCCAGGTTGAACAGCAGCGTGGAGAACAGAACAGGCCCAGATCCAGGTTGAACAGCAGCGTGGAGAACAGAACAGGCCCAGATCCAGGTTGAACAGCAGCGTGGAGAACAGAACAGGCCCAGATCCAGGTTGAACAGCAGCGTGGAGATTAGGGAGGCCACCACACCAGCTGTAAAGAGAGACTAACGTATGATGTCTTTTTATGACGGCTTATTCTGGTCGGCCATTTTTATGACGTCTTATTACTGACCAGAATATGTATTTTTCTGACCACCATACAACCAGCTGGTCATAATTGTGACCTCTATCTGACCAGCTGGTCATAATTCTGACCACTATATTATGTGTTATATTATGGGGCCTACTTGTCATAGTTAAGACCTCATCATAACCTGGGGTAACACTTCATTTTAAGGTGTCCTTATTACAGTGTAATTACAGTGTAACAAGTATTGTAGTTAACTGTGACAACCAATAGTTACAGTGTAATAACAACATGTAACTGGTAGTAATTGTGGTCTGTAATTACAACGGTGTAACAATTAATGCTTGTTACAAATGGGCAGGTTTCCACTACATTCACAAACTTTGTGTTTTGTTTCTTCTCAGCTGCGTCCGATTCAGTAACAACTCTCACAAAGGCTGTGACCCCTCGTGGATGTTAACATGGTCATCCCAGATAAGGAAAAACACACTATTTCAAAGCATAGTACATGTAATGTTTGCATAAGAACAACGTAATTAATAGGTGTTACATAGGATTTAGCTAGTTAAAATGAAGTGTATCTTGAGGGGTTCTTACTTGTAATTAATGTGTACTTATACAGTACATTACCCATCCTGACAATCTGGCCCACATTTTAAAGCTTCTGGAAGTTTCCAAAAGGGTTCTTCGGCTGTCCCCATAGGATAACCCTTTTTGGTTCCATGTAAAATTATTTTTGGTTCCAGGTAGAACCCTTTTGGGTTCCATGTAGAAACCTCTGTGGAAAAAGGGTTCTACATGGAACCCAAAAGAATTCTACCTGGAGAACAGGGAATACCACTTATCAGTCAAATCTTTTTGCCTTTTTTTGTGTACATTTCGAGAAACAGTTGTTTTCCAGCTTTGTTGTTGTGTAGCCTACCAGGCGCTCTGTCCCAACTACCATACGAATGTTGACCGATGCGCTCGAGCAGGCTGCCTGCACACAGAGATCTATTGCTGCACGTGATTCTAATCCATGTTTTAGCTGAAACTGATATGCTTACCTCCTTATTTAGCTACTGAAATTGAAATAAAATGACTGCATGCATTATGTTAATTGATTAAAAGCTTTAAGGGAAAATATAACAGTCATATTTTCAGGTGCAATACTTTTTGGACTAATTATGGATGGAAATAAATGCAATAAAAATAGGGTTTTGTAAATCCTGGTGGATTGTAGTAGGATATTGAAATGAAATACATAGGCCTATGTGTTATTTGTTAAATAATGGGCAATTGGACATTTTTACATATGACCCTAAGCATGATTGTCACACCCTGGTTCTGGGACTCATTATTGTTGAGCCAGGGTGTGTGCAGTCTATGTGTTTATGTTCTATGTTGGGTGTCTAGGTTGTTGTTTTCTATGTTTGGTCAATGACTCCCAATCGGAGGTAACGAGTGTCAGCTGTCGGCTCGTTATCTCTGATTGGGAGCCATATTTATACTGTGTGTTTTCACCTTGGGGTTGTGGGTTTTTGTTCCAGGTTCAGTATTTTGTCACTGTTGGACTTCACTATCGTCTTTTGTTTTGTAGTTACGTGCTTTCTTTATTAAAAGTCATCATGTTCACTCAACGCGCTGCGTATTGGTCCGTTTCCTCAGACGATCGTGACAGAAAAACCCACCATAGAAGGACCAAGCAGCGTGTCCAGGAGCAAGACAGCTGGACATGGGAGGAAGCGCCTGGTAAGGAGATTGAGAGGCTGGCGATGGCCCAGGTGGGCAAATCGTGGTCCTGGGAGGACATGCTCGGGGGCAAGGGACCTTGGGGGAAGATCAAGGCCCTGGCGAGAGAGGAGCAACGGCGTCAGCAGGGCCATCATCGTTGGAAGGACGAGAGGCAACCCCAAAAAGTTTTTGGGGGGGGGGCACATGGCTTGGACGACGGGGCTAACGGAGGCAGAGAAGGGGCGAATTCAAGAGGCCACCAGGTTACGGGGGCTACTGGTTAAAGGAGGGAAAGGAGATGTAGAGGCACGGCGTGAGAGACTGAGGTGTGTATCCAGTCCGGTCCGGCCCGTTCCAGTTCCCGGGGTAGAGCCAGTGGTGTGTGTCCCCAGTACGGTCCGGCCTGGTACGGCCCCTCGCACCAAAGGGACGGTGCGCGTCTCCAGCCCGGTCCGACCTGTTCCTGCCTCTCGCACAAGGCCTACGGTGTGCGTTGCCAGCCCAGCCCGGCCTGTTCCTGCTCCACGCACAGAACCTACGGTGTGCGTCGCCAGCCCAGCCCGGCCAGTTCCTGCTCCACGTACTAAGCCTACGGTGTACGTCGCCAGCCCGACCCGGCCTGTTCCTGCCACTCGCACCAAACCTACGGTGCGCGTCGCCAGCCCGGTCCGGCCTGTTCCTGCCACCCGCACCAAGTCTACGGTGCGCGTCGCCAGCCCGACCCGGCCTGTTCCTGCCACCCGCACCAAGTCTACGGTGCGCGTCGCCAGCCCGACCCGGCCTGTTCCTGCCACCCGCACCAAGTCTACGGTGCGCGTCGCCAGCCCGACCCGGCCTGTTCCTGCCACTCGCACCAAACTGACGGTGCGCGTCGCCAGCCCGGTCCGGCCTGTTCCTGCCACCCGCACCAAGTCTACGGTGCGCGTCGCCAGCCCGACCCGGCCTATTCCTGCCACTCGCACCAAACTGACGGTGCGCGTCGCCAGCCCGACCCGGCCTGTTCCTGCCACTCGCACCAAACTGACGGTGCGCGTCGCCAGCCCGGTCCGGCCTGTTCCTTCTGTAACGATCCCGGCAGTCTGAGTCGGGTCCTGTCTGTGGACTAGTTTTTCTGCTCGGGATCTCCAGTTTCCCGAGGGTTCTGGAACGCTCCGGGGAGCTCTCTTGATTTCCGCACCTGCATCCCATCAGCAATCTGCACACCTGGTCCTGATCATCACCCTTCTTAGGCTCTGGCCTAACATCCATTCCCTGCCGGATCGTTAGCCATGAACAGTAGGTTTACCAGAGTATCAGTCTTAGAGCTTCTAGCGTTAGTTTTGTTGTTTTTGCACCTTGTTGGTTTGTTGTTTACTTACCTCCGTTTTGTTCCATCTGCAGTCACTCGTCCGGAACCTTCATCCAACCTCTGCCTGGTGGTCGGCGGCTGCCGAGCCATGATGGGATCAACCACTGCACCCCCAACAACTAATCAACGCCGCCCGCTCTGTTCCCTGGATTATTCAGCATCACTCTTGAATTTGTAAATAAACACTCACCTTCGTTTCAACTTACCTTGTCCTGGTCTGCTTCTGGGTTCTGGCTTTGTAACTCGTGACAGAACGATCCGGCCAGTAATGAACCCAGCGGACCTGGACTCTGTTCGCCATGCCATTACCCATCAGGAGAAGATGTTGGGCCATCATAGCACGGTACTGCAGGAGATCGCGTTGTCAGTTCGAACCTTTCTACCGGGTCTGACGGAGGTCCAGAACCAACGCAAGTTTCCGGTGGAGGATCCACTACCGGTTTCACCCATCTCGCCTGCCGCTTCTGGAGCTGTGTCCTTCCGTGAGCCCAAGGTTCCGACGCCGGATAAATATGAGGGGAGCTGGGAAGATGCCGTTCCTTCCTTATGCAGTGTGGATTAGTGTTCGATCTACAGCCCTACTCTTATGCCACAGACAAGGCTAGGATAGCCTTTGTGATTGAGTTGCTGCGTGGTCGAGCGCTGGAGTGGGCTTCAGCCGTTTGGGAACGACAGGATCCCTGCATGGCTTCATACCAGGGGTTCACGGCCGAGATGAGGAAGCTCTTCGACCATTCCGTCCGAGGGAGGGACGCAGCTAGGCGCCTGTTTTCGCTTCGCCAAGGAACTCGCAGCGTGGCCGACTTCGTGATCGAGTTCAAGACGTTGGCTGTGGAGAGTGGGTGGAATGAGGAGTCTCTGCAAGCGGCCTTTTACCAGGGTCTGTCGGAGCAGCTCAAGGATGAGTTGATCTCCTATCCGGAGCCTAGTGACCTGGACAGCTTGGTAGCCTTGTCTATTCGGGGTGGATAATCGAGTCCGAGAGCGAAGGAGGGAGAAGCAATGGGTTCCGTCCAACCGATCAGCTTCTCAGGTTCCAGTCGGGTCGGGGATTGGATCAGAATACGTCGATCATCGGCCACCACACAGGATTAGTGGAGAGGTTCTGTCTCCGATTCTGAACCCATGCAAGTGGGGCGGCACGGGTTAACCAAGGAGGAGCGCCAACACAGACGTAGGACTAACTGTTGCCTCTACTGTGGTGGTTCGGGACATTACCTCGCCACTGGTTCCCGGCGGTCGTCAAACTGCGCGGCTCAGCTAAAGTTGGGAGGACTTTTAGCGAGCCAGTTTCGACTCCTCTCAATACCTCTGTCAGACCCCGTTTCCCGGCTACCCTTATGAACAGGAATCAGAGCTTAGCGATTAACGCTTTTATCGATTCAGGTGCCGATGGAAGCTTTCTAGATGCCGAGTTGGTGGAACAGCTGGGGCTTTCCAAGGAGCAATTGCCGGAAGCCATTGAAGCTACCACTCTGGACGGCAGTAGTCTGGCACGTATCACGATGAGGACTGAACCGGTTAAGATGCTGTTGTCGGGGAATCATTCTGAGATGATTTCATTCTTCATTCTGCCGTCTTCCCATGTTCCTCTGGTCCTTGGATACCCCTGGCTGAAGGAACACAATCCACGTTCGATTGGGTGACGGGCAAGGTAACGAGTTGGAGCCTTGATTGTCATGCTCAACTGTCTCAAGACTGCCTGTCCCCATTCGGTTCCCAGTCAGGTGATTGAGGCTAAACCCCCCAGATTTGTCCCTGGTTCCCGAGACATATCACGATTTGGGGAAGTTTTCAGTAAGCAGAAGGCTCTGTCACTCCCTCCCCACCGACCATATGATTGTGCCATCAACCTGTTCCCTGGAGCTGTCTACCCCAAGGGAAGGTTATACAGTATCTCCCGACCTGAACGTGGAGGCTTTGGAGACCTACATCAAGGAGTCCCTAGCTGCTGGTCTCGTTCGTCCTCGTCATCACCCCCTGGGGGCAGGATTCTTCTTTGTGGGTAAGAAGGATGGCTCTCTTCGACCGTGTATTGATTATCGGGGGTTGAATGACATCACGGTCAAGAACAAGTATCCCCTGCCCTTGATGAGTTCTGCCTTCGACTCCTTACAGGGTGCTACGGTGTTCACCAAGCTAGACCTACGCAATGCGTATCCATGGTCCCGGATCAGAGAGGGGGACGAGTGGTTGACGGGTTTCAATACACCGATGGGTCACCTGAGTATCAGGTGATGCCGTTTGGACTGACCAATGCTCCAGCGGTATTCCAGAGTATGGTGAACGACGTCCTGAGAGATATGATCGGTCTCTTTGTGTTTGTTTACCTGGATGACATTCTGATCTTCTCGAAGGAACCTTCCGACCACGTCCAGCATGTCCGGCAGGTTCTGCAGCGATTGTTGGAGAATCGCCTGTTCGTGAAGGCCGAGAAGTGCGAGTTTCA
The DNA here is from genome assembly GCF_020615455.1 of Coregonus clupeaformis. NCBI lineage: Eukaryota > Metazoa > Chordata > Actinopteri > Salmoniformes > Salmonidae > Coregonus > Coregonus clupeaformis. The sequence continues at coordinate 3,956,279 of NC_059221.1, read as the reverse complement.
CGCCCACACGACATCCTTTCTCGGGTACATCATCTCCAGGGGAGAGATTAGGATGGACCAGGAGAAGGTTAGAGCCCGGTTCTGGAATGGGCCCAGCCCGGTACGAGATTGCAGCTCCAGAGATTTTTGGGTTTGCAATTTCTACCGCAGATTCATCCGGGATTACAGCCGTGTGGCCGCTCCGTTAACTGCCTTGACTTCCAGTATCAGGACCTTCAAGTGGAATCCGGAGGCGGATCGAGCGTTTCTGGATTTGAAGAGGCGATTCACCAACGCACCGATTCTCTCTCAACCGGACACGGCCCGTCAGTTCGCCGTTGAAGTGACGCGTCTGATGTGGGGAGTTGGCGCCATCCTGTCGCAGCGATGCTCCACGGACAGTAAACTCCATCCCTGCGCCTACTACTCTCGTCGCCTTTCGCCTGCGGAGAGGAATTACGATGTGGGTAACCGGGAGCTTCTCGCGGTGAAACTTGCCTTGGAGGAGTGGCGCCACTGGTTGGAGGGGGGCGGAGCAACCGTTTATTGTCTGGACTGACCACAAGAATCTTGCTTACGTGCAATCGGCTAGACGTCTCAACTCCCGGCCAGGCCAGGTGGCGTTGTTTTTCGGGCGATTCAAGTTTTCCCTGACGTTCCGACCTGGATCTAAGAACGGCAAGGCGGACGCCTTGTCCCGGATGTTCTCTCCAAGACGGAGAGAGTGGGTCCAAGACCGAACAATTCTCCCCCGGAACTGCGTCGTGGGAGCAGTTATGTGGAAATTGAGGAGGAGGTGATGGCGGCCCTTCGGACTCAGCCCGGTCCCGGTAACGGTCCACCCGGTCGGTTGTTTGTGCCTGAGTCGGTTCGTCCTGCTGTCCTCAAATGGTCCCACGCCAGCAAGATGGCTTGTCACCCTGGCGTGGCTCGAGACGATCGGCGTTTCTTCGCAGACGTTTTGGTGGCCTGCCATGGCCGAGGATACTCGGGGTTTTGTTGCTGCCTGTCCAGTGTGTGCGCAGAATAAGAGTACCAATCGGCCCAGCTCTGGACTACTTCACCCCCTTCCTATTCCCCGGCGACCATGGTCGATCTGGCCCTGGACTTCGTCACTGGGTTGCCCGCTTCTGAGGGGAACACGGTCGTTCTGACTATCGTGGACAGATTCAGCAAGTTCGCCCACTTTGTGCCAATTGCCAAGCTTCCCTCTGCCTCGGAGACGTCCGAGATCCTGGTTAGGGAGGTTTTCAGGGTCCACGGTTTGCCCAGTGATATCGTTTCCGACCGTGGCCCTCAGTTTACCTCTGCTGTCTGGAAGTCCTTCTGTTTGGCCATTGGAGCTACAGTCAGTCTCACATCTGGTTTTCACCCCCAATCCAATGGTCAGGCGGAGAGAGCCAACCAGAAGATGGAATCCACGCTACGCTGCCTGGTCTCTTCCAACCCCACCTCCTGGGTCTCTCAGTTGCCTTGGGTTGAGTATGCCCACAATACTCTCCCTACATCTGCCACTGGGATGTCTCCCTTCCAGTGCCTGTATGGCTACCAACCTCCCTTGTTCCCTTCTCAGGAGAAGGAGCTCTCAGTGCCCTCTGTTCAGGCCCATATTCGTCGTTGCCACCGGACCTGGCATCGGGCCAGAAAGGCACTCTTAGAGTTTCGGACCGGTATCAGCTCCAGGCGAATCGTCGCCGGATCCCCGCCTCCCACCTATACCATCGGAGATAGGGTCTGGTTGGCCACACGGGATCTTCCGTTACGGACTGAGTCTAGGGAAGTTGTTACCGAAGTTCATTGGTCCGTTTGTGGTGGAGAAGGTGATCAATCCAGTGGCAGTTCGACTCAAACTACCGAGGACGCTCAGAGTCCATCCCACCTTTCATGTCTCCTGCCTCAAGCCTGTTTTCCTCAGTCCTCTGTTGCCTCCTCCGCCTCCTCCTCCTCCTCCTCGGATGATCGGAGGTGGTCCTGCCTACACGGTGCGACGCATCATGGATTCCAGACGGCGGGGCCGGGGTTTCCAGTATCTCGTGGACTGGGAGGGTATGGTCCTGAAGAGAGGAGTTGGATTCCGCGGCGACAGATCCTAGATGCTGACCTCATCCGTGACTTCTACCGCCTCCATCCTGGCGCTCCGGGAGTCCGCCCGGTGGCGTTCGTCGGAGGGGGGTACTGTAACGATCCCGGCAGTCTGAGTCGGGTCCTGTCTGTGGACTAGTTTTTCTGCTCGGGATCTCCAGTTTCCCGAGGGTTCTGGAACGCTCCGGGGAGCTCTCTTGATTTCCGCACCTGCATCCCATCAGCAATCTGCACACCTGGTCCTGATCATCACCCTTCTTAGGCTCTGGCCTAACATCCATTCCCTGCCGGATCGTTAGCCATGAACAGTAGGTTTACCAGAGTATCAGTCTTAGAGCTTCTAGCGTTAGTTTTGTTGTTTTTGCACCTTGTTGGTTTGTTGTTTACTTACCTCCGTTTTGTTCCATCTGCAGTCACTCGTCCGGAACCTTCATCCAACCTCTGCCTGGTGGTCGGCGGCTGCCGAGCCATGATGGGATCAACCACTGCACCCCCAACAACTAATCAACGCCGCCCGCTCTGTTCCCTGGATTATTCAGCATCACTCTTGAATTTGTAAATAAACACTCACCTTCGTTTCAACTTACCTTGTCCTGGTCTGCTTCTGGGTTCTGGCTTTGTAACTCGTGACACCTTCTCCCCGCACTAGCCCTGAGATGCGTGTCCTCAGCACGGGACCACCAGTTCCGGCACCACGCACCAGGCCTATAGTGCGCCTCAGACGGCCAGAGTCTGCCGTCTGCCCAACGGGGCCTGAACTGCCTGTCTGCCCAACGCCGTCTGAACTGTCCGTCTGCCAAGCGCTGCATAAGCCGCCCGTCGGCCATGAGCCTTCAGAGCCGTCCGCCAGACCGGAGCCGCTAAAGCCTTCCGCCAGACAGGAGCCGCTAGAGCCTTCCGCCAGACAGGATCAGCTAGAGCCTTCCGCCAGACAGGATCAGCCAGAGCCTTCAGCCAGCCAGGATTTGCCATTCAGTCCGGTGCTGCTCTTTAGTCCGGTGCTGCCCCCTTAGTCCGGTGCTGCCCCTTAGTCCGGTGCTGTCCCTTAGTCCGGTGCTGCCCCCTTAGCCTGGTGCTGCCCCTTAGTCCGGTGCTGGCCCTTAATCTAGTGGGGTTAAGGTGGAGGGTGGTCATTTGGAGGAGGCTACGTAGCGGGTAGTGACTATGGTGGGGTGGTGGTCTAGGCCGAGCCAGAACCGCCACCGAGGAGGTATGCCCGCCCAGCCCTCCCCTGTTTGGGGGTTTTGAGGCGCGGGTCGCAGTCCGCGCCTTTAGGGGGTACTGTCACACCCTGGTTCTGGGACTCATTATTGTTGAGCCAGGGTGTGTGCAGTCTATGTGTTTATGTTCTATGTTGGGTGTCTAGGTTGTTGTTTTCTATGTTTGGTCAATGACTCCCAATCGGAGGTAACGAGTGTCAGCTGTCGGCTCGTTATCTCTGATTGGGAGCCATATTTATACTGTGTGTTTTCACCTTGGGGTTGTGGGTTTTTGTTCCAGGTTCAGTATTTTGTCACTGTTGGACTTCACTATCGTCTTTTGTTTTGTAGTTACGTGCTTTCTTTATTAAAAGTCATCATGTTCACTCAACGCGCTGCGTATTGGTCCGTTTCCTCAGACGATCGTGACAATGATGGGATGTTAATAGCTTAATTAACTCAGGAACCACAGCTGTATGGAAGCACCTGCTTTCAATATACTTTGTATCCCTCATTTACTCAAGTGTTTCCTTTATTTTGTCAATTACCTGTACATATAAGAGATAGAAGATGTGAGATGAAGTCTTTACCTGTGCCAGAGTTTAGTCTAGCGACAATGCAGCCAACTATGGACTACATATTCCCAGGGGGGACCAGGGTTCAATTCCCATATCAGACTTTTAATTATGTATCCCTATCACTTGTACCCCCCCTCTCATTTTACTACTATGTCTATCACAAAGAATAATTCCATTCTCCTTAAAACATTTAAAATAAATCACTACATGAGTTTTCACCCCAACACTCCCTTGGACTGTACTGTGTGACAAGGATCAGCTGACGGCGAAACACAAGAACATCCCTACAATTGTGTTGCAGAGGCCTATCGTCAACAGGTCCTACAGCAGGGAGCCCACTTATAACAGTTAAATAGGGGGAGAGAAAAACGGGTCCTTCTAACAGTGGAGTGAGGATAGCGAGTTCATTATGAGACAATGTGAGAGCTCATTTCTCTGTTACCTGGTTGCTGTCCAAGGTGTAACCATGTTTTTGGGCGAACATTCTCCCCATGGAGGATGTGAAGCCTAAGCCTACCACAGCGAGGGACAGAGCCGGACCAAACAGCTCCTTGGCTTGGGGGGACAGGCTGGAGCCACGGAGAGAGAGAAGGGACATACTGGTAGTTTCCCATGTAGCCTGGGAACATAACATTCTAATAACTTAAGTTTCATATCACAAGTAAAGTCTCTGTCAACCCTCCCGCTCCTCAACACCGTTGCTAAGCAACTCCACATTACCCTTCACAGTGCCAATCATTATGATAGCAAGTGTGGCGAAAGTACCTGTGTGTCAGTCATACATACAAACATACCGATATATATTATATTCAAAGCCTTGCATTATTTCCTTTCTCAGGGTAACTCGACCCACATTTCACTCTTTCAGCACTAGCTGAAAGGACAAATAAATAACTCCTCTGTCCTTTCTCCTCCATGACCTGGAAACCGATAAGTGGTCGAGTGATCGAGGAGTGTCAAATCATTATTAGGTGAACAGAGGAGTCTGCCTCTGTCCTCGATTGCGTCTTCCCTGCGGAGGAAGCACAAGTGCATCCTCTGAGTCTCCTCTGCCGAAATCCGCCACACACAAGAGAAAATCATGCACACATTTAAAAACGATATGCTACTTATCCTTTTATCTCTCAAATAAATTTGTACCACTTTAGTCATGTATTCGTACTCTGTAAGGATAATTTGCCTGATGCTGTGCTAGTGGAGAAGGAGAGTGCATTTGTTTCCACGTTTCCTCTCCTCCACCCTCTCCTCAATTAACTTTTACCTTTTTCAAAAGGATGCAAGGAGAGTACGGAGGACAGAGGAGTTCAGCAAAACCTAATTGAGAATCTCCCAATGAATACAGCGCTGGGGCAAACAAGGCCCCACTGTCACTCACCAGCATTCTGCGTTCAACCTCTCCCAAACCGACCGGGACTTCTTTCTGAACCGCTGCCCCAGGATATCCAGCTGTGCTTCATCCAGCATGGCTTTGTGATCAGGCAAAACAGGCTTCAGAGGATTAAGAATAATACTGTCCATCTTGAAGTCAAAAGCATAGTGCAGAAACACTCTCCAGCACTGCTATAAAAGGATGGTCAACATTCACTGACTTCTGCCAATTTTCCATTCGCCAGTGTATCTCTATTTATTTTATAAATAGTTGAGTGAAACAGTTTAGACATAATTAGAGTAAATACTATGGTGAAGATAAAACCTGTACAAAACTATGTGCAGAGAGAATGAGTAGACCTATGTAATGTGAATGTGAGAGTGTGTGTACCGTACACCACGTGAGCCGGGGAGGGTGGAGGTAAGCCTTGAACTCCACCCTCCCCGACTCCCTCCCTTCCCCTCCCCGATCCCAACTGTTCAATGCTACTGAATACCTCCTTTATCAATGGCTCCCATTCAGACAGAGATTGCGTCCCAAATGGCACCCTATCCCTTCATAGTGCACTATATGGGGAATAGGGTACCATTTGGGATGTAACCAGAGCTGTGGCTTTAGTAGGGACTTGCTCAGGAGAAAGAACCCAAACAAACCCCATGATCTCCTGGCCCATCTCTATAGCCATACTGTCATATCCACAGGATGACTTAAGCTATCAAACAAACACATTTATTTCTAAGAGATCAATGTAAAATCTTACAACACCACCAGTGAAATGGTTGGTGGATTACAAGGCATTATTCCCTACTACATTGAACTAATCCCTCAAAGCCAACAACAGTGTGGAGACCTGAGGAAAGCATTTAACACATATATGAAATCACGGAAACACAAAACTGCTTAAAGGTCCTGAAAAGTCAGAATCATGTTTTCATGAAATTGGATTATAATTGGATGAAACCAGATCAAAGTTTTTATTTATTTATTTAACCTTTATTTAACTAGGCAAGTCAGTTAAGAACAAATTCTTATTTACAATGATGGCCTACACCGGCCAAACCCGGACGACGCTGGGCCAATTGTGCGCCGTCCTATGGGACTCCCAATCACGGCCGATTGTGATACAGCCTGGAATCGAACCAGGGGGTCTGTAGTGACGCCTCAAGCACTGAGATGCAGTGCCTTGGACCACTGCGCCACTCGGGAGCCCAAAGTAGGACTACCAAAGTATGCAAAATGACTGTTGCTTCTACACGGATAAAGTTTGATCACAGGGTTATAAGAGTGTCATGTTGCACCCCATTCTGAGTACAAAGTCCAAATAGACAACTTCAAAGCCTCTACCTATCTGTCTCACTATCCACTGATATCAGACACCCACACGTGACACTATGTCAGTTAGCACAGGAGGGCATGTACACTACAGGACCAGAAGTATGCGGACACCTGCTCGTCGAACATCTCATTCCAAAATCATGGGCATTAATAAGGAGTTGGTCCCCCCTTTGCTGCTATAACAGCCTCCACTCTTCTGGGAAGGCTTTCCACTAGAAGTTGGAACATTGCTGCAGGGACTTGCTTCCATTCAGCCACAAGAGCATTAGTGAGGTTGGGCAATGATGTTGGGCGATTAGGCCCGCAGTCAGCGTTACAATTCATCCCAAAGGTGTTCGATGGGGTTGAGGTCAGGGCTCTGTGCAGGCAGGTTAAGTTCTTCCACACCGATCTCGATAAACCATTTCTGTATGAACCTCGCTTTGTGCACGGGGGCATTGTCATGCTGAAACAGGAAAGGGCCTTCCCCAAACTGTTGCCACAATGTTGGAAGCACAGAATCGTCTAGAATGTCATTGTATGCTGTAGCGTTAAGATTTCCCTTCACTGGAATTAAGGGGCCTAGCCCGAACCATGTAAAACAGCCCCAGATCATTATTCCTCCTCCACCAAACTTTACAGTTAGCACTATGCATTCGGGCAGGTAGCGTTCTCCTGGCATTCGCCAAGCCCAGATTCGTCCATCGGACTGCCAGATGGTGAAGCGTGATTCATCACTCCAGAGAACGCTTTTCCACTGCTCCGGATTCCAATGGCAGCGGGTTTTACACCACTCCAGCCGACATTTGGCATTGCGCATGGTGATCTTAGGCTTGTGTGCGGCTGCTCCGCCATGGAAACACATTTCATGAAGCTCCCGACGAACAGTTATTGTGCTGACGTTGCTTTCAGAGGCAGTTTGGAACTCTGTGGTGAGACTATAACTGATTGTAGAATATAAAGTGATTTGATGACAAACAAATATAGACTTTTTTACCCAGTATTGGGAGATAATTATTATTGTAAACATATGCCACATTATATTAAACATTAAAGAGATTATCCTGTACTTTTGCATACTTTTTAGCCACTAGTTCTGAAAGTAGCGCCCACGAGCCAAAAGTGGTCACCAACAATGTCTTACTATGTCACGTGCAGATATATGCACCTCGTCATTGCTCGCTCTCTCGCTCTGCTATGTGTGCATCTTGCTAGCTGTCACTATAATAGCGAGGGGCGGAAACTCATTGGCTAGAACTCGAATTGCTAGGGGGCTGGCCCACGTGGGGAATCATTTACGGAAAATGGCGCAGCACAGCTTCCAGAAAAACAGTTGCTTTCAAACAAGGATTTCTTGGCTAATTGAGGTAAGACCAGTGGCGTGTCCAGAGCGTTTTGAATGGGGTGGCCAAGGTGGGGCACAGACCCAGTTTAGGGGGGCCATAACATTTTCAACCTTAATCGATGCAAGGTGGATTTTTTCAATATAATTATGATGGTTCAATGCATTAAATGCTTCAGCTTAGGTTGTCAATTTCACTGTTCAAATAAATCATAAATTATTGTTAGTGTTTGCATTCAAGGTCAGGATTTTATATAATGGAATTAGCATACAGCAGTAAATTCACTTGAAAGTGCCTGAAAGTGCCATCCATCCGTGACAAATTTCTTAGGAGCTTTATAGTAAAGACATGTATTACCTTTAGTAAAAAAGTGAACACAACCATTCATGATGTTTTCATCTGACTGTCAAAAAAATCACTTTAAAAAGTAGGTTACCTGTGCACGTTCGTCTACTCCAAAATAAGTCCAGCATCTGAACAGTGCACTGTGCACCTGCCATTTGAATGGAAAATAACATCTATTAAAAACACCATAAGTTTAATGCCATTCAGCCTAAAAAGTCATGTGTATTCATGGATGCCAAGGGAAGCCAGGCTTCCCCCAAAAAAATTACAATAAAAAAAAAGAAACTGATTTCTCATTCGTGTCTATCCGTGTTTCATAATTTTCCTTCAACATGCAGCGCCCCTCTGGCTTAGTATCTGTAGCCCATCTATCTGATGTTGTCTGGCCAAAAATAATATGACATGTCATACTCTTTTTGGCCAGATAGCATCAGACACTGTACATGGGCTACAAATACTAAGACAGAGGGGCGCTGTTTTGCTCGCTCGGATGCTTTCTCCAGTGAGATTGATGAGTCTTTCTGTTGGTGCGCGTCATGGTCAAAATTATCAATATATTCAGAGATGACCTATCAGATCTCAGAATTTATGGGGGGGCCACTGGGGTAGCCAGATTTCATGCCACCCCCTGGACACGCCACTGTGTAAGACAGTAATTCTGCTCATAGATTATGCATGTATGAACTACACATTGACACATCCAGACTCAGTAGTCGCCAAAGTACCGGAGCATGTCTTTAACTTTCATTATATCATATAAAGTGTTATGAAGACTAAATGAAATTCTATCATAGAATGATTATGAGCAATAGAGATCTGTTGATCTGTTTTACCATGTCTTGGGAGAGAATGATTGCCAACCTGCAATGGAAGCATTTATAATAATATGCCATTTAGCAGACGCTTTTATCCAAAGCGACTTACAGTCATGCGTGCATAATTTTTTTTGTGTATGGGTGGTCCCGGGGATCGAACCCACTACCTTGGCGTTACAAGCGCCGTGCTCTACCAGCTGAGCTACAGAGGACCACATTTATCACATTATTGTAGCTACTGTATCACTCATGAACTTTGATATAATTTAAATTTTTATAGCATATCCAGACTACATAAAACTGTAATTTGTTTCAGCAAGTCTAGGGGGAAAATGTGTTATTTTTTATCTGTTATTTTTTATGATTTTATTGTTGATATGTTTTAATCTGATTACCTTATTTAACTCCTACTACACTGTCTCAATGCCCCACTCCCAGATCCAGACAGCCAATATGAACAAAACACACATTCTTAACACACACACACACAAATATTAAGTGCTTCAATCACTGGGCACAATAACATACAAACACTGAGCACCATTGTCCTGGTGTGGTTCTTAGCATACCCTCAAGGAAGTCAGGACTGGACAGTAGTCCTGTATTTTCAGATGGACAGAGCTTGAACACCAGTGTCAGTGCTTGTGATGCAACCAGAACTGGACCACTGTCCTGGTGGGTGTCAAGTATTGTCCTAGGTCATGGTGTGTTGCGGTCAGTCAGTAGTGGACCTGTCTCAGCAGCAGCATGAGGTCTCGGATGTGCTCAGCGCGACTGCGGGGGGACTGGTGAAGTGGCAGCTCGAAGAAGGAGAAGGTGAAGCTGCAAGAGAAGCTGAGGTTGGTGACGGGTCTGAGTGGGGGCAGGCGGGGGGCACGGGGCAGCCTGCGCTGGGGGAGCACCCTGCGCCTTACCCTCACCGCCCTGCCCTCCTCCGTGGGTGCTGTGACTGGGGGCAAGGGGGCAGGGCTCTGTCTGGACACCTACACCCCCTGACAGGTGACAGGGGAGGTGGGGAGACAGAGGTGCGGGGAGAGAGGCGGGCAGGGGGTGGAGGGATGCTGGTGAAGGAGGATTCAGACAGGGACAGCCCGCCCCACGGGGTCATGCTGTCAGGAGGGAGGTTGGCTGAGGTCTGGGCCGGCTGGGTGCGCTTCCTCCGTCCGGCCTGAGAGGGGCGTTAGAGGGTTGTCAGAGTAGGCTTGGCTGTGGATCAAGAGAGATTCTCAGTTTAAACCATGTTGAGAAGACAGTAAATGTTCAAATCGTTTTAAAGTAACTTTATTTGTCACAGATATACAGTTGAAATAGGGCAAGGTTGTCTTTGACTTTGTATACTGTACAGTTCTATCTTTTTATGTACATGTAACTCCTAAGTATGTGACATCTAAGTTTATAAAAGCATTATACTAAATCAAGATATTCATACCTGCATAGGCTATATGTTAGGATAATTGTGTGTGGTTAGGCAGATAAGTTGTATAACACTTTCACTCAGGTTATGCCATTGTGAACCTTACAGTGCATTGTTTATTATGTCATATGTACAAAGCGTATTATTTTTCATGTGTATTTCCTTGCCCTGTGTGTCTCTGTTGATAGGATCGAGTGTCTGTGTTGACAGAGAACAAAGCCAGAGGAAAACAAACACTTGAGAGCCAACAGAGATGAGAGAGGGGAGGAGACAGGAGAGGAGGAGTGGGAGAGGAGGCAGAGTTGGAGGGGCCGGAGCAAGAGAAGGAGCTGGCCTTTTAAACAGTAATGTACCAGAAATCAACACACAGACAATGAAGCAGGTTAAAATAGTAGCGCTGGTAAATTAAGTGGTGGGAAACCATAGTTGGTTCACAGTACCTGCTGGTTTCCTTCCAAAGGAGCCAATCATAGGCAACCGATCCCGTAACATCATAGATCCTATAGCCTGTGATGACAGAGCAGAGAGATCACAGTTTATTCAGACCAGAGGACATTTCTCCAAAAAGTACGATCTTTGTCCCCATGTGCAGTTGCAAACCGTAGTCTGGCTTTTTTATGGCGGTTTTGGAGCAGTGGCTTCTTCCTTGCTGAGCGGCCTTTCAGGTTATGTCGATATAGGACTTGTTTTACTGTGGATATAGATACTTTTGTACCTGTTTCCTCCAGCATCTTCACAAGGTCCTTTGCTGTTGTTCTGGGATTGATTTGCACTTTTCACACCAAAGTACTTTCATCTCTAGGAGACAGAACGCGTCTCCTTCCTGAGCGGTTGTCACGCCCTGACTCTGAGGACTTGTATTTGTTGAGTCAGGGTGTGTATTTTCTGTGTCGTGTTGTGCTATGTTGATTGTCTATGGTTGATCTAGAATGTGTAGATCTATGTTGGCCTGAGTGGTTCCCAATCAGAGGCAGCTGTTGCTCGTTGTCTCTGATTGGGGACCATACTTAGGCAGCCTTTTGGCACCTGTTAGTTGTGGGATCTTGTTCCGTGTAAGGTATGTTGTGTGTATGCTACCTTGGACTTCACGTTTCGTTTGTTGTTTTGTCGTGTGTTTAGTCGTTAATAAATATGAATGCATATCACACTGCACCTTGGTCCTTCTCGTTCATGAACGATCGTGACAGAAGATCCCACCAAAATAGGACCAAGCAGCGTGTTCAGGAGCAAACGCCGGGAACTAAACAGAAGGTTACGTTAGTAGATGTCCTCCTCGGTTGGGGGAGAATTACGAAGGAGGAGGCCGTCCGCTACCGGAGAGCGATGAATGAGGATGCCCAGGTAGGAGAGGAGAAACGGCGCCAACAGTGCCGACGACGGAGACCCGAGAGGCAATGCCAAGAACATTTTGGGGGGGGGCACACGGTGTGGACGACGAGGCAGCAGGAGGCAGCGACAGGGCGATTCTGCAGGTTAGGAGAGGAGGCCACCAGGTTACGGGGGCTATTGGTCCAGAGGGAGCAGGAGTTATTTGGTCAGAGGGAGGAGCTACAGGAGGCTATAAGGGAGAAGGAGTGTAGAGGCACGGCGAGAGGAGCTGGTTAGGCAGCAGAAGGAGCGGGTGTTTATAAGGGAACCCAGTCCCGCTCCTCGCACCAAGCAAGTGGTGCGTGTCGCCAGTCCGGTCCGGCCCATTCCTGATCCCCGCACTAAGCCAGTGGTCTGTGTTCCCAGTACGGCCCGACCCATTCCTGCTTCCCGCACAAGGCCAGTGGTGCGTGTTCCCAGTACGGTCCGGCCCGTTCCTGCTCCCCGCACTAAGCCAGTGGTGCGTGTTCCCAGTATGGCCCGACCCGTTCCTGCTCCCCGCACTAAGCCAGTGGTGTGTGTTCCCAGTACGGTCCGGCCCGTTCCTGCTCCCCTCACTAAGCCAGTGGTGTGTGTTCCCAGTACGGTCCGGCCCGTTCCTGCTCCCCGCACTAAGCCAGTGGTGTGCGTCGCCAGCCCGGTCCGGCCTGTTCCTGCTCTCGCACCAAGCCTGTGGTGCGCGTCGCCAGCCCGGCCCGGCCTGTTCCAGCCCTTCGCACCAAGCCAGTGGTGCGCGTCCCCGGCCCGGCCTGTTCCTGCCCCTCGCACCAAGCCAGTGGTGCGCGTCGCCAGCCCGGTCCGGCCTGTTCCTGTTCCTCGCACCAAGCCAGTGGTGCGTGTCGCCAGCCCGGCCCGGCCTGTTCCAGCCCTTCGCACCAAGCCAGTGGTGCGCGTCGCCAGCCCGGCCCGGCCTGTTCCTGCCCCTCGCACCAAGACAGTGGTGCGCGTCGCCAGCCCGGTCCGGCCTGTTCCTGTCCCTCGCACCAAGCCAGTGGTGCGCGTCGCCAGCCCGGCCCGGCCTGTTCCTGCCCCTCGCACCAAGCCAGTGGTGCGCGTCGCCAGCCCAGCCCGGCCTGTTCCTGCCCCTCGCACCAAGCCAGTGGTGCGCGTCGCCAGCCCGGTCCGACCTGTTCCTGTCCCTCGCACCAAGCCAGTGGTGCGCGTCGCCAGTCCGGTACGGCCCGTTCCTACTCCCCGCACCAAGCCAGTGGTGCGCGTCGTCAGCCCGGTCCGGCCCGTTCCTGCTCCACGCACCAAGCCAGTGGTGCGTGTGTCCAGTCCGGCACGGCCCGTTCCTGCTCCCCGCACCAAGCCAGTGGTGCGTGTGTCCAGTCCGGCACGGCCCGTGCCTGTTCCACCGGTGCCTGTTCCGGCACCGGTCAGCTGCTCCACTCCGGAGCCAGAGCAATCCGCTCCACCGGGGTCCGGTCCAACTCCGGTCAGCGGATCCACTCCGGAGCCAGAGCAATCCGCTCCACCGGGGTCCAGTCCAGCTCCGGTCAACCGCTCCACTCCGGAGCCAGAGCAGTCCGCTCCACAGGTGCCTGATCCAGCTCCGGTCAGCGGCTCCACTCCGGAGCCAGAGCAGTTCGATCCACCGTCGTCGGGTCCAGCTCCAGTCAGCGGTTCCAGTCCAGACCCAGACGTCAGCCCCTCTCCAGGTTCGGGGTCTCCCACACCAGGGTCCAATCAATCAATCAATTTTATTTTATATAGCCCTTCTTACATCAGCTAATATCTCGAAGTGCTGTACAGAAACCCAGCCTAAAACCCCAAACAGCTAGTAATGCAGGTGTAGAAGCACGGTGGCTAGGAAAAACTCCCTAGAAAGGCGAAAGCCTAGGAAGAAACCTAGAGAGGAACCAGGCTATGAGGGGTGGCCAGTCCTCTTCTGGCTGTGCCGGGTGGAGATTATAACAGAACCATGCCAAGATGTTCAAAAATGTTCATAAGTGACAAGCATGGTCAAATAATAATCAGGAATAAATCTCAGTTGGCTTTTCATAGCCGATCATTAAGAGTTGAAAACAGCAGGTCTGGGACAGGTAGGGGTTCCATAACCGCAGGCAGAACAGTTGAAACTGGAATAGCAGCAAGGCCAGGCGGACTGGGGACAGCAAGGAGTCACCACGGCCGGTAGTCCCGACGTATGGTCCTAGGGCTCAGGTCTCTCAGTTGGCTTTTCATAGCCGATCATTAAAGAGTTGAAAACAGCAGGTCTGGGACAGGTAGGGGGTTTCGTAGCCGCAGGCAGAACAGTTGAAACTGGAATAGCAGCAAGGCCAGGCGGACTGGGGACAGCAAGGTGTCATCATGCCCGGTAGTCCTGACGTATGGTCCTAGGGGCTCAGGTTCTCAGAGAGAAAGAGAGAACGAGAGAATTAGAGAGAGCATACTTAAATTCACACAGGACACTGGATAAGACAGGAGAAGTACTCCAGGTATAACCAACTAACCCCAGCCCCCCGACACATAAACTACTGCAGCATAAATACTGGAGGCTGAGACAGGAGCGGTCCGGAGACACTGTGGCCCCATCCGAAGAAACCCCGGACAGGGCCAAACAGGAAGGATATAACCCCACCCACTCCGCCAAAGCACAGCCCCCCGCACCACTAGAGGGATATCCCCAACCACCAACTTACAATCCTGAGACAAGGCCGAGTATAGCCCACAGAGGTCTCCACCACAGCACAAACCAAGGGGGGGGCGCCAACCCAGACAGGAAGATCACGTCAGTAACTCAACCCACTCAAGTGACGCACCCCTCCCAGGGACGGCATTGGTACGTCGTGGGAGGAAGGAGAGGGGAAGCAGCGCGCTGAGGTCCAGACCAGACCAGGGGCGCAACAGGGAGGTGGAGAGTAAGTGGTGGTCACGCCCGGAGCCGAATCCGCCTCCGAGGCGGAATGCCCACCCGGCCCCTACCCTGTTATGTTTATGTGGCGCGGTCGGAGTCCGCACCTTTGGGGGGGGGGGTACTGTCACGCCCTGACTCTGAGGACTTGTATTTGTTGAGTCAGGGTGTGTATTTTCTGTGTCGTGTTGTGCTATGTTGATTGTCTATGGTTGATCTAGAATGTGTAGATCTATGTTGGCCTGAGTGGTTCCCAATCAGAGGCAGCTGTTGCTCGTTGTCTCTGATTGGGGACCATACTTAGGCAGCCTTTTGGCACCTGTTAGTTGTGGGATCTTGTTCCGTGTAAGGTATGTTGTGTGTATGCTACCTTGGACTTCACGTTTCGTTTGTTGTTTTGTCGTGTGTTTAGTCGTTAATAAATATGAATGCATATCACGCTGCGCCTTGGTCCTTCTCATTCATGAACGATCGTGACAGCTGCGTGGTCCCATGGTGTTTATACTTGCGTACTATTGTTTGTACAGATGAACGTGGTACCTTCAGGCGTTTGGAAATTGCTCCCAAGGATGAACCAGACTTGTGGAGGTCTACAATTTCTTTTCTGAGGTCTTGGCTGATTTCTTTTGATTTTCCCATGATGTCAAGCAAAGAGGCACTTAGTTTGAATGTAGGCCTTGAAATACATCCATAGGTACACCTCCAATTGACACAAATGATGTCAATTAGCCTATCAGAAGCTTCTAAAGCCATGACATCATTTTCTGCAATTTTCCAAGCTGTTTAAAGGCACAGTCAAGTTAGTGTATGTAAACTTCTGACCTACTGGAATTGTGATACAGTGAATTATAAGTGAAATAATCTGTCTGTAAACAATTGTTGGAAAAATTACTTGTGTCATGCACAAAGTAGATGTCCTAACCGACTTGCCAAAACTATAGTTTGTTAACAATACATTTGTGGAGTGGTTGAAAAACAAGGTTTAATGACTCCAACCTAAGTGAATGTAAACTTCCGACTTTAACTGTACGTCATTGGTCAGAAGGCATCACCTCCCTCCATCCTCGGGCTCTTCAAGTACTACTCTCTCAATAGTTTACGTATTCATTCACCTCTACTGTCCATCTCCATACTCAAACCCTTCTCTCTCTCGGTGCCTTCTCCTTTTTCTGATTCACTCTCTCTTTATCTCCTCAGTGAAGTTGGCACTCTGATGGGTGCTGGATAAAAGGCAATCGGAGACGTGACTAAAATATTCATGTTCACCTATGTCAGTCTTGCCCCCCTGTAAACTTGTGCACTGACTTCCATCAAAAACCTAAATTTCACATCACAGCATTTGCATTACCCCCCTGTAAATGCTGTATCACCTGACAGGAGGGCGGGCCTAACTCTCCATTTCCTCCAATCAGCAGCCGGAAGCACTGCATCTGAGCCCACCCACCCGCAGATACGAACAGTGCAGAGAGGGCCTGTGTTGCTGTCTGTTCATCTGTCCCTCTGTCAGTCCTTCCATCCAATCGTTTGACTGCTGTCAGTGTCCGAACATTAGAGATGTGGTCGGTGAGGACCGACAGCACTCTGACCGTACCTGTCTGCAGTCGGACCGCCAGGACGATCAAGCTAGTGTCCTCTCCTCCGGTCACCAGCACCTCCCTGCAGCCCTCTCCAGCCTCCACCACCCCCATGCGACACACACAGCCCACTCCCCTGCCAAGCAGCCCCTCTCTCAGGCCCAGGCTCCCTGCCCGGCTGGATGCCTCCCCTGAGGGTTGAGATGCCAGGACCACCACCTGCTTTATGAACACCAGGGCCCCCTGGCCCACTGAGAGGCAATACTGGTGGGGGCAGTTGCTCCAGGACCGATGGCCTCCTCCACAGGGCACTGAAAGCAGCCTTTCCTGCCTCATAGGGTCCCAAACCACAAGGTGGACCGAGTGGTAGCCAATGATCACAAAGCGGGCCTCTTTACCACTCCTAGACCCAGTCCCTTCTAGTTCCTGGACCCTCTGGTCCTCTTCAGAGTCCTGGGGTTCCAGAAGCAGAACTCTCTCCAGCCACTCCATCCCCCTGCAGACCCTCAGAACCTCCAGGCCCGGAGGACTCTCACACAGCCATCTCTACCTGCGCTGTACAGCAGCCCCCGGTGCTCACACACCCACGTCACCCCCTGCTTCCCGTGCACCCCAAACAGAGAGCTCACAGGCTGGAGGGCTGGCCTCTCTCTTATCCTTATCCACCTCTCTGACTGTCACATCCCCTTTTTCATCATTGCTTTCAACCGTCCCATTACGTGCCTCTCTTCCAATCTCTTCATACCTATGCTCTGCTCCATCTCCCCTCTTCTTCTCTTGCTGGTGTTTTCTCTCTTCAAAAAGAAGCAGTGATCCTCTCCTGTCTCCACATACCCACAGTGCCCCCTGTGGACGGTTGAGGTAAACTACAGCAGTGAGCCAGCGTTTTGCACAGGAAGGCAGGAGGGGAGGACAGAGAGAGTGGTTCTTCCCTTAGAGCCAGTCCTGTGTCTCTCATCTCTACCTCCACCTGCCAACGATAGACTAGCCCCTCTGCCCCGGACGCCAGCAGGTATCCCCTGTCCCTCTGCCTACCCCACCCACAGCACACTGTGGACCTTTCCTGGCCCTGCCCTCGACAACACCCCTGCGCCAGGCTGGGACATGGGGAAGACCTGCACCCCTCCACTGAGGCTGCCTATAGCACACATCCCCTCCCTGGATGCAGCAGACCCCCAACCCATAACCCTCAACACCTCCATCACACAGTTGGACTGCAACTCAGGACCTCCTCCCACAGGAGATCCCAACACCCCCCTTCATAGAGGTAGACCTCCCCATGGTCTGTGTTGACCACCACCCTGCCCTTGCTCCAGTGCCCATCCCCCACCCCACCCACTACCTTTGGCACACCTTGGCCCTGGAAGCCCAGGTCCACCAGGCTCTCCCCCTCTCCTCGCTCAGCATTCCCCTCCCCCTTCTCCTCCTCACCCCCCACCTGCCATAGCCGGACCCCTCGATCTGCCGCCCCCCGGTGGCCACCCACCCACCCACCTACCATGGCCCTCCCCTCCTTCACTGACCGCCAGTGCCCTCACCCCCCCGGCCCGGTGTCCATTCAGTGTCCGGCCCACCCTCTTTTCAGTCTCCTGAGGGGGAATAGGCTTTGTCGTGCCCTCTTCACGACTGTCTTCGTGTGTTTGGACCATGATAGTTCGTTGGTGATGTGGACACCAAGGAGTTTGAAGCTCTCAACCTGTTCCACTGCAGCTCCGTCGATGAGAATGGGAGCGTGCTCAGTCCTCTTTTTTTTCCAGTAGTCCAAAATCATCTCCTTTGTCTTGGTCACGTTGAGGGAGAGGTTGTTATCCTGGCACCACACGGCCAGGTCTCTGACCTCCTCCCTATAGGCTGTCTCATCGTTGTCTGTGATCAGGCCTACCACTGTTGTGTGTCGGCAAACTTAATGATGGTGTTGGAGTCGTGCCTGGCCATGCAGTCATGGGTGAACAGAGAGTACAGGAGGGGACTGAGCACGCACCCCTGAGGGGCCCCCGTGTTGAGGATCAGCGTGGCAGATGTGTTGTTACCTACCCTTACCACCTGGGGGCGGCCCGTCAGGAAGTCCAGGATCCAGTTGCAGAGGGAGGTGTTAAGTCCCAGGATCCTTAGCTTAGTGATGAGCTTTGAGGGCACTATGGTGTTGAACGCTGAGCTGTAGTCAATGAATAGCATTCTCATGTAGGTGTTCCTCTTGTCCAGGTGGGAAAGGTCAGTGTGGAGTGCAATAGAGATTGCATCATCTGTGGATCTGTTGGGGCGGTATATAAATTGGAGTGGGTCTAGGGTTTCTGGGATAATGGTGTTGATGTGAGCCATGACCAGCCTTTCAAAGCACTTCATGGCTACAGATGTCAGTGCTACGGGTCGGTAGTCATTTAGGCAGGTTATCTTAGTGTCCTTGGGCACGGGGACTATGGTGGTCTGCTTGAAACATGTTGGTATTACAGACTCAGTCAGGGACATGTTGAAAATGTCAGTGAAGACACTTGCCAGTTGGTCAGCACATGCTCGGAGAACACGTCCTGGTAATCCGTCTGGCCCTGGGGCCTTGTGAATGTTGACCTGCTTAAAAGTCTTACTCACATCGGCTACGGAGAGCGTGATCACATAGTCATCCGGAACAGCTGGTGCTCTCATGCATGCTTCAGTGTTGCTTGCCTCGAAGCGAGCATAGAAGTGGTTTAGCTCGTCTGGTAGGCTTGTGTCACTGGGAAGCTCGCAGCTGTGCTTCCCTTTGTAGTCTGTAATAGTTTTCAAGCCCTGCCACATCCGACAAGTGTCAGAGCTGGTGTAGTACGATTCAATCTTAGTCCTGTATTGACTATTTGCCTGTTTGATGGTTCGTCGGAGGGTATAGCGGGATTTCTTATAAGCGTCCGGGTTAGAGTCCCGCTCCTTGAAAGCGGCAGCTCTACCCTTTAGGTCAGTGCGGATGTTGCCTGTAATCCATGGCTTCTGGTTGGGGTATGTACGTACGGTCACTGTGGGGACGACATCATCGATGCACTTATTGATGAAGCCAGTGACTGATGTGGTGTACTCCTCAATGCTATCTGAAGAATCCCGGAACATGTTCCAATCTGTGCTAGCAAAACAGTCCTGTAGCTTAGCATCTGCATCATCTGACCACTTTTTTATTAACCAAGTAACTGGTGCTTCCTGCTTTAATTTTTGCTTATAAGCAGGAATCAGGAGGATAGAGTTATGGTCAGATTTGCCAAATGGAGGGCGAGGGAGAGCTTTGTATGCGTCTCTGTGTGTGGAGTAAAGGTGGTCTAGAGTTTTTCTTCCTCTGGTTGCACATTTAACATGCTGGTAGAAATTAGGTAGAACGGATTTAAGTTTCCCTGCATTAAAGTCCCCGGACACTAGGAGCGCTGCCTCTGGATGAGCGTTTTCCTGTTTACTTATGGCCTTATACAGCTCATTGAGTGCAATCTTAATGCCAGCATTGGTTTGTGGTGGTAAATAGACAGCTATGAAAAATATAGATGAAAACTCTCTTGGTAAATAGTGTGGTCTAGAGCTTATCATAAGATACTCTACCTCAGGTGAGCAAAACCTCGAGACTTCCTTAGTATTTGATTTTGTGCACCAGCTGTTGTTTACAAATATACACAAACCGCCACCCCTTGTCTTACCGGAGTCAGCCGTTCTATCCTGCCGATGTAGCATATATCCCGTCAGCTGTATGTTGTCCATGTCGTCGTTCAGCCACGACTCGGTGAAACATAAGATATTACAGTTTTTAATGTCCCGTTGGTAGGATAACCGTAATCTTAGGTCATCTAATTTATTTTCAAATTATTTAACATTGGCTAATAGGATTGATGGAAGAGGCAGTTTACTCGCTCGCCGTCGGATCCTTACAAGGCACCCCGACCTACGTCCACGATATCTCTGTCTCCTGCAAATGACGGAGATTTGGGCCTTGTCGGGTGTCTGTAGGATATCCTTCGCGTCCGACTCGTTGAAGAAAAAATTGTCCATTACGAGGTGAGTAATCACTGTCCTGATATCCAGAAGCTCTTTTTTGTTATAAGAGACGATGGCAGAAACATTATGTACAGAATAAATTACAAATAACGCGAAAAAACACACATAATAGTACAATTGGTTAGAGGGCTGTAAAACGGCAGCCATCTTCTCCGGCACCATCTCCATAGACTGTATGATGATCTACATATGAAAATGTCAATATATTTCATTATTAACTGAAAGCGCTTCTATTATAAGAGCAGAATGTCTGACAGTACATTTGAAATCTAACCCAGTGCCATGTCTTCCCCAGGAGTGTGAGACCAGGTAGCCATGAGTATCGGCATCACCTCCTTCACAGCACTAACAGGAAGTGGTGGACCCCTCTGGGCCCCCTCCACCAGCCAGCCCAATGCCTCCACTCTCACCCACAGTGGATCCACTGGGTCTGGGACGTCCCCCTCCTGCACTTCTCCGTCCATCCTATCCGCCTCATCCTCCAGCCTGCTCACCTCTCGCCCTGTGAACTTTGACCTGCCCGACATGCGACCCCTCACCTCTCTGGCGGCAGTGCGAGGTGCGGAGGACCCACGGTATGGGCTGCGCATGTTGGAACTGTCTGCGCTGGAACATGAGCAGAGGATGAGGCTTCTACAGATGGAACAGAAGGTTCTAGAAGATAAGAGACAGGCGGTGAGGCAGAAAGAGAAGGCCTACAGGCTAAAAAATAGATACTATCAGGCTAAGCTGAAGAAGATGGGGGAAGAGGTACGACCGTCCTCTAGTAGCGAGGACATGGAGGACGATGATCACGATCAAATCATTTGACTTTAAAAAAAATATTTCTATTGCTCTTATTTTATGAAAGAGTTTTTCCGTTTTTGACAGTTTCAGGTTTTTGTGATCTTTGTTTTAGCATTCCTTTTCATTGCTGCTCAGAATCTGGGGGAGTTTTGTTGTAATGGGCTGGTGGAGATCTCTGAATATGAAAAGACACCTGGCAAATAAAAATACCTGAAAGAGAGAAGAGCCTCTGGAAACAAACTGTCAAAACTGGTCTCTGCTAACACTGAGTTGTTTTCATCAGGGAATGTCACTCACAGAAAACAACACATCTTGTTAGGAATAGTTCTTTTTTTAATGTGCAACATTTCTCTTGTATGGTTTCCACGGTAACTGAGGAGCAACTGTTTCAAATTCCCCCCAAGCTGACGGGATAGCACATACCCCAGAATAAACAAACTGACAAAGACAGTCCCCCATCCCAACCTCTCTCTCTATCCTTTCATCATCACACTTCAATGTCTTTCCTCTTCACTCTTGTCCTCTCACTCTTTCTTTTCTCTCAATGCATTTTGTCACAGTGGGAGAGTCAGGCCATAGGAAACATTACATGTAAAAAATAAAAAAAACATTTGAACAAATACTGCTGCGTACTCGCTTTTAAATTACATTCTCTCACACAATATTACAAAGTAATAAATATGATAAATAGTCATAAATAAAATTAATCTTATGTCTGTACAAGTTAAAGGTACTGCAATAATAAATCATGTGAAAAAAGAACTGACCAGTAGCTAAATAACTGGAGCAGTTAAACATAGCTGGAACATGGGTAAGGATGGATATTGGGGGGACCCTGGGTAGATTTTTTGGCAATTAAAGTGTCACATTTATATTAACATACCACATCCCAAAGACATGAAATGATATTACAGCAGGTAGTTGAAAAGAGATTTGCACACCGTCGGTGTGTGTGAGACAAGTCGGGTTCTTTCAATAAATCTGTCTTTTCATCCCTCCTTCCTCTGATGATGAGGAGTAACTTTTCCCTCGTTTCCTTCTGTCATCTTTACACATTTCTCTTTTTTGACCTTTTTTTGTTCCGCTTGTCTGTTTAGTATTTTATTACATGTGCTATGAGTTCTCTCCTTTTAAGGTCCTGGACTAACTGGTGCTCAGGTGACTCACTCCTCTACCAACTCATCTTCCTCTCTGATCTGCCTTCATCTCAGAGCCTACATTTAACACCACTTTAGGGCTTTTAGTGCTAACCTAAAGGTGGTCTCTCTTTACGTCTCACACCCCAGATGTATACGTGACCCTTTTCCCAACAGAGGATTTTTTACATTTAAATGGACCAAATATCCTCAGGCAGAGAAACCGTTAGATATGTAACCGTGCCGGATATAATACTTTTTTTGACTGATATGTTTTGTTTGTGATATATAGTAGCACAGAGCGATATATGATGCTGTAGAATAGATGATCGACATTCAAATGCAGTGGGTCTTGGATTAACAGAACAATTCGGTCTAAAGAATGAGGAGATAATCAAGCCATCAAGCCTAGCATCTGCTTTCTTTCTTGTTCACAATCATTTGTTCTATCAAATCTCGCTTTCCTAGAATTCCTTCCTATTTACAATCACCCGCCCCCAACATCTTCCTCATCCTATCACGTCTCATAATCTCATCCAATCAACACTAACCAACCCCTGTCCCTAGTTTTATACACATAGTTGACAGGTTTGAGGAAAGGTTTCGGGATGACGGTAGTGAAATTTGGGATTGAGTTAGGGCTATCGCCCATAGCAACAGATTCCATTCACACCTCGTTCACAACCGCACATGGACACAATCTCCCAAAACATCACAAGATATATATTTTTTCATCTCTGATGAAAAAGATACAAAATGTATAAAATGTTTATCTACAGGTTCATCTTTTTCTTAACAGATCGATTACGATCTTTGTGTTCATGTTGAAATCTGAGGATCGAAGTTCGTTAAAACGTAGTGGCTGAGGTAGCCACCCCTCTGTTTCAATCATATAGCCCTCCTCCCCATACTGGTTGCTACTTGTGACCGAAAATACTTAACAACAGCACCATCCCAAGCACCTCCAAACTCCCTCTCACTGTCTCTGCCTTCCTTCAACACTTATATCCTCCAGCATCCCAAAGTGCTTCAGCAGTCCAGGGGCTCCTTGACCTCTGCCCTACCCCATGCAGTCCATGGTAACCCCACTACAGACATGCATTGTGGGATTTGGAGGGTGTCATCAAGACTGTCCTTCACTTCTGTTGACTCTGAAGAGGCAAGAGAGACCACAATCAGTGACAAGGGAAAATAACATCACTGTGATAAATGCTACATAAATCTCCTGACATGTAGGCTATGACACATTTAGAATCCAAATCACCACATCTTTGATGGGGACCAAAAAGACGGATGACCAAAAAGAGGGATGACCAAAAAGAGGGAGGACCAAAAAGAGGGATGACCAAAAAGAGGGAGGACCAAAAAGAGGGATGCGTGAGGAAAGTGAGAGAAAGAGAGCAGAGCAGGAGTGTGAAGAGAAAAGGCAGCAGGTTGATGAAGGTGAGTGAGTGATTGAGTTCAGGACTTACTCAGAGTCTGGGGACACTTCAGAGATGCTGTGGGAGGTGGCGGAGTGGGGCGGGGAGGGGGAGGGTCCCTGTGCAGAGGAGGGGGCTGGGGGGGTGAGCACAGAGGAGCTGAAGGAGGCCAAGATGGAGGACAGGATGTCCAGGTGCTCGCTGGACGGGTGGCGGCTGGGGGGGGCGCCGAGGGCAGGGAGGGGGTACCTACACGGGGGGGCAGAGTCCAGCCTGCCACGGCGGGGTAGGGGGGACTCCTGGGGCTCCTCACTGATGGGGGGCGGAGGGGAGGAGGGTGGTGGCTGGTCGGGGTGCGAAGGCTGGCGGGGGGGCAGTGTACGCAGCCACTCCCTGCAAGGCTGGGACTGGGTCACCCCACCGCCCCCGTTGGCCTCCAGCTGCTCGCGGGAGCGGCTGCTCATCAGCGCTCCTCCCAGGTGTTCACGAGAGGAGGCCTGGCGTCGCATCAGGGTGTTGAGATGGGAGCGTGACCCCCCCAGACTCAGCGCCACACCTCCATTCCCACTCAAGTCCTCCTGGGAGGCGTGGGCGCTGTGCTGCTGGATGTCCAGCCTGTCTCTGGAGCTGCTCAGGTTCTCCCTAGAGGCTCTGTCCAGGCCCGGCTCACGGCGGCGGGGGAGCAGGTCCAGGTTGTCCCGGGAGCCCTGGCGGTCCAGGCGGTTCTGGGACCCTCCTCCAGCCTGGCGGCCCAGAGAGTCTCTGGAGAACTGGCGGCGAGCCAGAGAGTCCAGGTGCTCCCTGGAAGAGTAGCGGGAGGCAGGCTGGGACAAGGAGCCCGTGCCAGACAGGGAGCCTGTCCCAGAGTACATGCGGCCATAGGAGGCTGCCGGGACGCCCCTGTGGCCCAGGGTGGAGGTGCGGTACCAGGAGAGATCGCTGGGGACCCGGCCCATGGTGGAGAGACCCTGCAGGGCCGGTGGACAGCCAATACGGTTCTTCAGGATGCCTGAGACAGCAGGGAGGGATGAGAAGAGAGAAAAGGTTTTAATAATGTGTATGTATTTTGGCCTTTGAGTCTACATGAAGCTGTATGTGGAACCCATTGGTAATAAATGTTGGTCATCAGCACGCCAAAGTCAACCATTGATACCCACAGACCAAAATAGTAGCATCTGGTCCAGGGGCAAGGTTACTGAGGTTGTGACTCACCCTTGCGGTGGCGGCTGTGCTGTCCTGTTAGGCCGTTCTCGTCCCCGCTGGTTAGCGCTGCGTCAGGCTGGTTGTTGTTGGTGGCGTCCTTGCTGTAGTTGGCCCCTAGGCGGCGCTCTGAGCCCCACTTCTGCAGGGAGTGGACCTCGCACTCCTCCAGCGCTGGCCAATAGGAGAGCAGGTCATTGCCGTCCAGGTCTGACACACAAAGATGGACAATGGCCAATGGCCAACAATTCCAAATAAATCACAACTGTATCCAATATGAGAGAATGTTTTGTAGAAGTGACATGTAAATGCATAATGATTTTTATTGATTTATGGATATCGGTTTCTGACATTTATGATATCTGTATGTATTAATTTGTCAGTCTATCAGTCTGACATAATTTTGTGTGTCTGTGTGTACCTTTGGTGCTATTCTGGGCAGGCTCTGTGAGCAGCCGCTCGCTGTGATTGGTGCGTTTGAAACGCCGTTGGATGCGTCCACGGAGACGAACGTTGTCCTCACTCTCGGAGGAGGGGATGGAGAGACTACGTTCCCCTTCCAAAGAGAGATCCGAGTCTGAGTCTGAGTCCTCACCTGAGAGGAAGGACAGAAAGAGAGAGAGAGAGACAGAAAGCAAGAGAGAGAGAGAGAGAGAGAGAGAGAGAGAGAGAGAGAGAGAGAGAGAGAGAGAGAGAGAGAGAGAGAGAGAGAGAGAGAGAGAGAGAGAGAGCAAGAGAGAGCGCGGTTATAGAACCAGTTATAGTGTCAGTCACCAATAAAAACATACAATTGTTAATGCACATTTGTTATCATTTTAATTGTATTTAACAGTATTAAAACCCTAGTTGAGTGTTTATGAATATGTGTATTTGTATTAAAATGCATGTGTGCACAGGCGCGCAAGAGTGCCTGTGTGTGTGTGTTTGTGTGCCAGTGGGTACCTCTGTCTCTATGGAACATGGCCACGTCCAGGTCTGTGGTGCCAGTATGTCCCAGATTGTGTTCCAAGGTCTGGCGGGCCAGCAGGTTCTCTCTGTGGGAGGAGAGGAGGTGTTAACCAGAGCATTTACACATGACATCACACACATTGAGACACTGGACTGGCCACTACATTAAGCAAGCTCCATATAAGCCTTATCTACATTATCCTGGTAAATAATCTATACCTTTATCAAACTTCAGATACAAATCAATATAGGTCTACACATTATACAGTTTAAAAACAATGGAAGCCTGCAGTACATGTACACAATGCGCCGGTTTCCCGGACACTGATTAAGCTAACTCCTGGACTTAAAAGCATGGTTGATGGAGAATCTCAATTGAAATAGCTTTTTAGCCCAGGACTAAGCTTAATCTGTGTCTGGGAAACTGCCCCTACATGTTTTAGCCCCACAGATCCTGTGCATCTCAGATGGCTTACTGACCGAGCGCTGCTGACAGAGGAGATGGTGGAGGCGCCGAGGGTGATGCGGTGCAGCCCGCTCTGCTCCAGCAACGACGCATTGTTGTAGGGCTTCTGACCCTTCACACAAACACACACACACACACGTGTTCAAAAATACATTCAGGACTGGCGCACACATCAACATTCTAGGTCAAACCACGCTAGTCGAGTCTGAATTAGTGAGAGCAAACACAGCAACAATCATTCCCCAGATGAGTCAGAGGAAGAGAACAAATGTAAAGACATTAGGCTAAGCACAGTGCATTGTGGAATGTGGGTCAAGTGAAGAGCCCTGAGGGGGTTACGTTAAGGGAAGACCAGGGTGTGCTGATGTGGATTGGGGGGGTGACGTGTGTGGTAGAATGGGGCCAGATGATGTGCAGTGGATGGGTGGGTAGATGGGTTCCTTCTTGGTGTACTGGGCTGTGTGTGTGTGTGTGTGTGTGTGTGTGTGTGTGTGTGTGTGTGTGTGTGTGTGTGTGTGTGTGTGTGTGTGTGTGTGTGGAGGGGAGGAGTGGGGGCCATGCTCACAGGGATCTGTGGGGCTCTAGGTGCGTCCTCGTTGGGGCTTTTCTTGCCCAGACATGACAACTTCCAGACCTCCTGCACCTCCTCGTTCAGCACCGTGAACACCAGGAACATAGCCAGACCCTGGGCAGAGGGGAAGAGGGGAATGCACACATTAACACACAATTTAACTCCAAAACACACCACCAAGTACTCACCAAGACCATAAAGCAACTCACAGTCTAATAAGGCACACACACACACAAACACAAACACACACACACACACACATGAACACACACACACAAACACACACACACATACACACAAACGTGCACATGCACAAACACACACACACACGAACACACAAACAAACACACACACACAAACACACACACAAAAGTGCACACACACACATAAACACACTAGACAAGGTCAGTACCTGCAGTAAGCATAGTAAAATGAAGATATAGTGGAAGGCCAGAATGCTGTTGTTGACAGCCATCAGCCCAAAGAACCAGGTAGAGGTGGCCAGGAGCAGCAGGAGGAAGGCACCGCGTATAGTGGCACTGGAGAGACAGGAAGAGGGAAATAATATAGGTAGAAAGAGAGAGACCGAGACACAGAGAGAGACAGAGAGAGACAGACAGAGAGAGACACAGAGAGAGAGAGAGAGAGAGAGAGAGAGAGAGAGAGAGAGAGAGAGAGAGAGAGAGAGAGAGAGAGAGAGAGAGAGAGAGAGAGACAGAGCGAGAGAGAGAGAGACACAGAGAGAGAGAGAGACACAGAGAGAGAGAGAGACAAAGAGACACACACAGAGAGAGAGAGAGAGAGAGAGAGAGAGAGAGAGAGAGCGAGAGAGAGAGAGAGAGAAAGAGAGAAAGAGACACAGAGAGACAGAGAGAGAGAGAGAGAGAGAGAGAGAGAGAGCGAGCGAGCGTGTCAGACAGTGAAAGAGACACAGAGAGGTTTTTTATTAT
The DNA here is from genome assembly GCF_020615455.1 of Coregonus clupeaformis. NCBI lineage: Eukaryota > Metazoa > Chordata > Actinopteri > Salmoniformes > Salmonidae > Coregonus > Coregonus clupeaformis. The sequence continues at coordinate 3,928,565 of NC_059221.1, read as the reverse complement.
TATTTAAAGGTATATTACTGCAATAGAATTGTATTCAGCCAGAACCTGGCCTATTGTATGTAATCTGTTCAACCTCTCTGGAATACTCACATGACAGGTAGTTTCTTGGTCTCTTTCTGGGAGGGGTTGCAGGACATGCGCGCCACAATCAGAAACATCCCACCATTCATCTGCAACAAAGAGGCAGACCTACATGAGACTATATAAAACTAGAACTACAGAGGTACAGAGGCAAACAAAGTGACTGACACAGAATGACACAGAGTGAGAGGGAGACAGTACCAGGATGACGATGGCGATGGGTCCAGCGAAGCTCCAGATGAGTTTGTCATAGATGGAGATCCAGCAGAAGTCTGGGTTTCCATAGCCCTCAGGATCCAGCCCTACTGCCAAACCTGAACAGAGAGTAAGATGTGTTTTTTACTTTGTGTTCTTGCTAGAATCGGTGAAATCCATTCTAAAACAGGTCTCTGTAGGGAACTGTGTGTGTGTGTGTGTTGTGTACCTGTGATGATGGCAGGCACGCCCCATCCGATGGCATAGTAGAACCTCATGGCTCCATAGTTGATGTTGCGTGCCTCTGTCTGCATGCGGTAGATATGGAGCCCTTCCACAAACAGCCAGGCAAACGTGGCCATGAACAAATAGTGCAGCAAGATGGCCACCACCGTACACAGGAACTAAGAGAGAGAGAACAGTCAGGGCCATGTATAGAGATTATGTTATGACAACTTTCAATGTATTCCTATGGGTCTGCTAGCCGAGTTCAGTGCCATCTTGCCCATTGGGGTTCTATTGGTGGGTTTGGTCAAACTTTGTTTAAGGCCTTTGGCTTTCAGACTAGTTAGAACATATTTACTGGGAGAGAGAATGTATGAAATCTGGTGTTATACTGTACGCATCACAGTGCAAAGCACCAATGAATAAATGACCTTGGCACACGTTCAGCCAGACGCTCATTTTGTCCACCCACTCAAACAGAAGAACCTTTCAGTCAGTTTGACTGGAAATGATCCAGATTCTGTAGCTTAGCTAGTTAAAAATAATAAATGGGATATTAAAGGTCATTGAAGACAATGATATAACATACTGTTACTGTACATACGATAAACAGTTGGAACACACAGTTGTGAACGCACCCATGCATACTGTACCATCTTGGTTGGGTACACACACACACACCCATGCACATAAACACACACACACCCATGCACACTGTGATCTCGCTCTTTCTCTCTCACACACACACACACCTCCCCCCACACACGCCCACAAACACACCTAACCTACCCACCCACACATACCTGCTGCTCGGTCTGGTTGATGCCAAGCAGGAAGTCGAGCTCAGAGAGAAGCATGGCGGCGGCCATGTTGGAATGGATGGAGCGGGTGTTGGACTTGAGGCCCTGGAGGCAGGACAGCACCAGGACGGTGAGCAGCAGGGCCAGCATGGACACAGACAGGGAGAAGTAGGTGACCAGGGCCAGGGTCTCCAGATCCCCCTCCAACTGTTCTCTCTGGGAGCTGTCCATTAGGACACCAAAGGTGCCCAGCCTCTGACACTGGCAACGCACGTGGGACGTGTTCCTGTATACTACGATGCAGTCCCTCACTGTCCAGCAACCTCCCACCTCCATCCTGGAGAGAGAGGGGGGTGGGGTGAGTGAAAGAGAGAGCGAAAGAGAGAGAGAGAGAGAGAGAGAGAGAGAGAGAAGGGGCAGATAGAGGGGGTAGAGAAAAGGTGGGTGGGAGAAAGTCAGGACGAAGAAAAGAGATGGACTGAGTAAGAGAAAGATGAAGGCATCTAACACACTACAAATCCAAGATTCCCAGTTGACAGTATCTATTTCGATTTGAGCACAAGCCCCTTCAAGTCATGTAAAGCTCCACTCACGGGCTGCTGTGGTTCCACTGGACACACAGGGGCTTGCTGCGGTTGGTGGTTTCCAGCAGGCGGAACTCCAGCAGCAGGGGTGAGTCCAGCGGACCCCCGACAAATGTCTGGTTGTTGTAGATGGACACACTGACCACTGGAGAGTTCATCACTGGATGTCTGGGGAGTCTGAAGGAGAGGAGGAGTGGCAGAGGAGAGGAAGAGAGAGAGAGAGAGAGAGAGAGAGAGAGAGAGAGAGAGAGAGAGAGAGAGAGAGAGAGAGAGAGAGAGAGAGAGAGAGAGAGAGAGAGAGAGAGAGAGAGAGAATTTGATTTAGTAGGACAGACACACAATACTTTTGGCACAATTCCAATGCTGTGCTTTGAAAAGTCCAATGAATACATAAATAAACAGTCATAAACCCACACACCTGGTAAACCAGATTTCATGAGAGAGACAGACACTGGAGGGCAGGCATATACAGCACACACAAAAACACACACGCCCACGCATGCACACAAACACACACACAAACACACAAGCATACAGTATATGCAGTATAATAAATCCATATGTTACCTGACTCCTCGTCGGTCAGTGTGGTACTTGGGGGGGAGTGCCGCTCCAAGGCTACGATAAATCAACATGATGACAATGGTAACAGGCGGCTCCGGTAGCGAAACAGAATGCCTGGCTGCAGCATATTCTCCCGTCTGATTGGCCAACATACTGACGGGGGCAGGAGCTGTGTTCTGTGAAGCTGGAAAAGGCACAAGGCATAGCAGGAGTGACATAAGGCAGGTCTGTGCATGTGCTTGTGTGTGTGTACAGTATGTGTTTTTGTGTGTTTCAGTGGCTCTCGTGTGTGTGTGTATGTTCTCCTTACATTGGTGTCGTTGTGGCACCAGGGCAGCAGGGGGCAACACCACATGTGTGTGGGGGTCCCAGAGAGCCTGGCCGCGGAACAGAGGGCTGTGGTAGCGAGGGAAACGTCTGCGCACGTGGGTGTGGTTCTCAACGCGGTCCAGGTTCATCACTGAAACGCGCACACACACGCACACAGTCCATGAGTCCAGGTTACACCACACAACAAAACTAAAATAACCTGATGGACAATGTTTGTTTACTCACTACTCTGCAATAAAAAAATATTCAAGTCAAGGTCGGTCGTCTGTCATCAGTGTGTGGTTTTTACACTTGTTTTGGATACATAGTTGTTCCTGCCAAAACCAGCCCCTGGATCTCTACATGCACTGCTGTGCACAGGGTTTTCTCTTTAGTTTTTACACAGGAAAAGGACTAGGGCTACACACTTGCATGGATTGACTACTTGACCAAACAAAGCAAGAACAACCACTCAATACAGAAAGGTAGACCTCACTTGACACAATGTACTGATCACACCACATAAAGGGTAAGAGAGCAGACGGTTCTGTCGTGGGGGCGGTGACTCACCGATGTTGGGGGCGACCAGAGCCACAGGGTTTAGGTAGGTGAGCTTCATGTTCTGGGCCAGGGTCTGGGCATACTGCTCCAGCAGATCAGCCAGCCCTCCTGCCCCTCCCTGGGCCTGGATCTGGGCCCGCCACAACCCTGCACTGTCTGGACCCAGCACCGCACTGCAGCCCCGCAGAACATTCTGGAGACGGAGGGGGAGAGGGAGATTCAGTTCCTACACACACAATCTAATAAAACAGTGACTACATTTTCCAAACTCGACTAAAACCTTTTACGAGCGTGTTGCCAGGCAACCCTCACCTCGTTAAAGTGCGCGTCCTGGGTGGCGGTCAGGCCGAAGCCCGTCTGCAGACTCTCGAAGGTCAACAGGCGGGACAGTAGCCGCTCAGCAATCTGGAGGTCATTGCCATAGAGACGGGTCGTGGCCTCGGTGACATCACGGAGCTGGTGGGCCAGTTTCTTCTCCATGATGGTGCTGAGCTCTGTCTCGTTCCGCTCAACCGACTCCAGCTACGGATGCACACGTGCACACACACACACAATATGTTAGACACCATTCCGTAATGTGCAGTTCCAACCAGTATGAGCAATAGGGTAGCGGAGTATTCTTACTGCTGCATTGAGCTCCACAAAGGGAGGAGAGGTACAGTTGTAGAGATCCGGCTCCAGCCAGCCCCTCTCCACATCACAGTGTCTGACAGCAGCACCTGGGGAGAACAGACACAGACACTAATACCTGTAGAACATATCCACAACACTAAAAAGCAGCACAGGGGATACATTCAAACACAGATACTGGGTTTCAAAGGAATGGGGTGTTTATCTGGCTATAGTCAGTATAGATCCTGAGTCTTCTAATGGGAGATGTTATCATATTTCCTTCTTTGGAAGATTGAGGAAATATACAGTATACTGAACAAAAATATAAATGCAACAATTTCAAAGATTTTACTGAGTTAAAGTTCATATAAGTCAATTGAAATAAATTAATTAGGCCCTAATCTATGGATTTCACATGACTGGTAATACAGATATGCATCTGTTGTACAGACATCCACTAAACTACAGAGAAAGTGTAGAATGTTGAGGGACTGACCCACGGATCCTTTAGGACAGGGCACGGCTGCTGGCAGATTGAACTTGGTCCTGGGCCACCAGATACCCAGGGTGATGGTCTTAGGACAGCCATCATAGATGACTAACAGACAGAGAGAGAGAGAAACGGGAAAACAGAGTCTTCGTTAGTATGCTCAATATAAGTCAAAAACTGTGCGTGAAGACAATGAGAACCAAGAGAGAGATTTTTGAGAGAGAAAGAGTCTTACAGAAGGGAAAATAAGGGAATCAGAGAAATGGGAGGCACAGAGAAGATGACAGAGAAGACGTGGGAGGAAGAGAGAAAGAGAAGATCGCAGGTAGTAGGAGAGGAATCCCTCGGTCTCACCATCGCAGCCCGTCTGTGTGACCTCAGCAAAGGGGTTGTCGCACATGTTGCACTGTCGACCAATCACGCCAGCCCGACACTGGCACTGGCCACTCTCTGGGTCACATGACCGGGAGAAGGAGCCCACAGGGTAGCAGTCACACGGCAGGCAGGAGTCACTGCCCCGCGGGCGGTAGTGGAACTCCTGACACGCACACGGATATATACACAGAGATTGACACACAGAGAGACAGACACACATATACAGAGATATAGACAAACAGGACACAGATACACACCCAGACACATGTAGACGTGCAGAAACAGATACATAACACTCAGACCAAAGACAACCACATCCAAATCCACACAAAGAACAGACATAGAAAGTCACATACATATACACACAAACATACACATATACAGGCATATACATAGACGCACACAGACAGATACACAAATGCACACACGTTAACATGAGAGAGGAACATGAAAGCAGACAGATTCACAGAAAAGAGAAGGATTTAGAGAGAAAAAGAGTGACGTACGGAGACATGGACAGACAAACACAAAAAAATATTGTCAGGTGAGCGTTTAGAAACACCAGTATGTTAAATCTCCTATAAGAACAATTCAACATTTAAATTACAATACTCAATATGATACTATACTGTGAGAAAACTGAGCTTCTGTACTGTCCTTGAAAAAGGATTTAAGATGGGGTCACAGTGTGGAGGATGGCATGAGGGATAAGGGGGGTCTGTTGACATTAAGAGTGTTAAGGGTAATTGGGATGCTCAGATTACAAGGTGAAGCTGCTGATAATGCCCCATAAGACAATGGCTGTTTGATAGCAGTGTCAAGTTATGATCAGTATCAAGGATTAGGGTTACAAGCAGGGATTAGAAAACAGTAGGGTGATATACAGTGATGATATGTCTGCTGAGGTATATAAGAGCATGGATCAGTGCCTGGGATTGCGATATGAGTTGATTAACGGTAAGAGTATTTACTGCTGATATGCATGATTGCGCGTGCGCTTGTGTGTGTGTCGTGGCGGGCAGGTCACCTTGCAATGGCAGTGGCCGCTGGTCTTGTTGCAGTCGGGGTCGAATCCTTTACTGGCATTACAGTGGCAGGGCCCACATGTTGGAGAGCCCCACCAACCACGCGGACACTGGTGGTCAATCCTACACACACACACACACACACACACACACACACACACACACCACACACAGGCACATACGCACGTTAAAAGTGGTAGTTCTCTAAATTTCAGTCCCTGTCTGCTATATAGGCCAGAGTATACATCAGAGTACATCACAGTACCTAGATCAAAGGGAAATGAAGAAGTGACAGATATGTGAGACCTAAAGCTGGGAGGGATTTCACATGAGGGTGGGGTGACGCCTGGGTCACTGTGTTTTATCATCACAGAGAAACCTAAGTCTCTTCTCATCCTCTCCCGGGGATTAGGGCATATCTGTGGAAAAACAAGGACAACCAAAGCCACTTTCACAGATAGACAGAGCAGAGCACTGGAACGTTGTCTCACCCCGGTCTCAGGCACTGCTATGGTGTACTATTACTAACATTAGAAACACACACAGACATTTGGGACTCAGTCATATAGTTGGGGTTCAGTCATCTAAAGTTGATCTATAGTTATAGTGTTTACTGACCTGTCTCCACAGTCACAGATGGACAGTATGTTAATAATGTTCATTGTGTTTATAGTTGATGTACAGTACCAGTCAAAAGTTTGGACACACCTACTCATTCAAGGGTTTTTCTTTATTTTTACTATTTCTACATTGTAGAATAATAGTGAAGACATCAAAACTATGAAAAACACATATGGAATCATGTAGTAACCAAAAAGGTGTTCAACAAATCAAAATATATGTTATATTTGAGATTCTTCAAATAGCCACCCTTTGCCTTGATGACAGCTTTGCACACTCTTGACATCCTCTCAACCAGTGTCACCTGGAATACTTTTCCAACAGTCTCGAAGGAGTTCCCACATATGCTGAGCACTTGTTGGCTGCTTTTCCTTCACTCTGCGGTCTGACTCATCCCAAACCATCTCAATTTGGTTGAGGTGATTGTGGAGGCCAGGTCATCTGATGCAGCACTCCATCACTCTCATTCTTGGTAAAATAGCATTTACACAGCCATGCTGGTTAAGTGTGCCTTGAATTCTAAATAAATCACAGACAGTGTCACCAGCAAAGCACCCCCACACCATGACACCTCCTCCTCCATGCTTTACGGTGGGAACTACACATGCGGAGATCATCCGCTCACCCACACCGCGTCTCACAAAGACACGACGGTTGGAACCAAAAATCTCCAATTTGGACCAAAGGACACATTTCCACCAGTCTAATGTCCATTGCTCGTGTTTCTTGGCCCAAGCAGGTCTCTTCTTCTTACTGGTGTCCTTTAGTAGTGGTTTCTTTGCAGCAATTCGACCATGAAGGCCTGATTCACACAGTCCCCTCTGAACAGTTGATGTTGAGATGTGTCTGTGACTTGGACTCTGTGAAGCATTTATTTGTGCTGCAATTTCTGAGGCTGGTAACTCTAATGAACTTATCCTCTGCAGCAGAGGTAACTCTGGGTCTTCCTTTCCTGTGGCGGTCCTCATGAGAGCCAGTTTCATCATAGCGCTTGATGGTTTTTGCGACTGCAAAACTGACCTTCATGTCTGAAAGTAATGATGGACTGTCGTTTCTCTTTGCTGTTCTTAATATGGACTTGGTATTTTACCAAATAGGTATTTTACGAAATTCCACAAATTAACTTTTAAGAAGGCACACCTGTTAATTGAAATGCATTCCAGGTGACTACCTCATGAAGCTGGTTGAGAGAATGCCAGGCGTGTGCAAAGCTTTCATCAAGGTAAAGGGTGGCTATCTGAAGAATCTCAAATATAAAATATATTTTGATTTGTTGAACACTTTTTTGGTTACTACATGATTCTATATGTGTTATTTCATAGTTTTGATGTATTATTCTACAATGTAAAAAATTGTAAAAATAAAGAAAAACCCTTGAATGAGTAGGTGTGTCCAAACTTTTGACTGGTAGTGTATATTTGACAGTATTGCCCATAGTAGTTGATCTATGGTTGAAATACAGTTGATGTAAAGTTGACAGACTGACCTATGGCGACAGTACTGGCCATAGTGGTTGTCTCCACAGTCACAGATGTATCCGTGTGATGAGCTGGGCTTCCTGTGGCACTTGGCATCATTCTCACACGGGTTCAGCTGGCACGCTTCTATGCAGCCCTTACCATAGAAACCTACAAAACACACACACAGTCATTACCATGGGAACATACAACACATGTACACAGTCATTACCATGGGAACCAACAACACATGTACACAGTCATTAACATGGGAACCTACAACACGGGCACACGCGTTAGGAACCTATTACAATGCACACTTTAATACAAAAAAGGGAGTGGCTCCTAATCCGTGACCGGATCTTTTATTTCTGAGGCTTCATATCCGTGAGTGCGCAAATTTTCACAGCATCTCACAGGAATTTGGGACTTCACTCATTTTCTCATGCAGAAACAGGATTAGATACATAGCTAGCTAAATAAGAGTTAAAAGCCAAAAAGATGATATTCGCAATGTCACTAAGCAAGAAAACAACCAAAACAGCTCAGAACCATTTGCTTGATTTTGTGGACCCACGACTATGGTGTATCGACATTAGCTAGCTAGCTAACTTTAGCATGCTAGCAACGCTAGGAAATATTTTTTATAACTAACCCTCATTGTTCTATACTGAAAAAATATATAAACGCAACATGTAAAGTGTTGGTCCAATATTTCATGAGCTGAAATAAAAGATCCCAGAAATTTACCATACGCACAAAAAGCTTATTTCTGTCAAATTTGGTGCACAAATTTGTTTACATCCCTGTTAGTGAGCATTTCTCCTTTGCCAAGATAATCCATCCACTTGACAGGTGTGGCTTACCAAGAAGCTGATTAAACAGCACGATCATTACTCAGGCGCAACTTGTGCTTGGGACAATAAAAGGCCACACTCAAATGTGAATTTTTGTCACACAACGCCACAGATGTCAAAAGTTTTGAGGGAGCGTGCAATTGGCATGCTGACTGCAGGAATGTCCACCAGAGCTGTTGCCAGAGAATGTAATGTTCATTTCTCTACCCTTAGAATTTGGCAGTACGTTCAACTGGCCTCACAACCGCAGACCACATGTAACCACTGTTTAAGTTGTTTGTTTTTTGCTTAGCGACATTGCGAATATAATCTTTTAGGCATTTAACTCTGATTTAACTACCAGTATGTATCTAATCCGGTTTCGGCATGAGAAAATGAGTGAAGTCCCAAATTCCCCTGAGAATTTGCACACTCAAGGATTCAGAGCTTCAGAAATAAAATAACCGGTCATGGATTAGGAGCCACTACCTATATAAATAAAGCTTACAGACGGTAGGCAATTAAGGTCACAGTTATGAAAACTTAGGACACTAAAGAGGCATTTCTACTGACTCTGAAAAACACCAAAAGAAAGATGCCCAGGATCCCTGCTCATCTGCGTGAACGTGCCTTAGGCATGCTGCAAGGAGGCATGAGGACTGCAGATGTGGCCAGGGCAATAACTTACAATGTCCGTACTAAGACAGCACTACAGGGAGACAGGACGGACAGCTGATCGTCCTCGCAGTGGCAGACCACGTGTAACAACACCTGCACAGGATCGGTACATCCAAACATCACACCTGTGGGACAGGTACAGGATGGCAACAACAACTGCCCGAGTTACACCAGGAACGCACAATCCCTCCATCAGTGCTCAGACTGTCCGCAATAGGCTGAGAGAGGCTGGACTGAGGGCTTGTAGGCCTGTTGTAAGGCAGGTCCTCACCAGACATCACCGGCAACAACGTCGCCTATGGGCACAAACCCACCGTCGCTGGACCAGACAGAACCGGCAAAAAGTGCTCTTCACTGACGAGTCGCAGTTTTGTCTTACCAGGGGTGAAGGTCGAATTTGCGTTTATCGTCGAAGGAATGAGGATTACACCGAGGCCTGTATTCTGGAGCGGGATCGATTTGGAGGTGGAGGGTCCATCATGGTCTGGGGCGGTGTGTCACAGCATCATCGGACTGAGCTTGTTGCCATTGCAGGCAATCTCAACGCTGTGCGTTACAGGGAAGACATCCTCCTCCCTCATGTGGTACCTTTCCTGCAGGCTCATCCTAACATGACCCTCCAGCATGACAATGCCACCAGCCATACTGCTCATTATGTGCATGATTTCCTGTAAGACAGGAATGTCAGTGTTCTGCCATGGCCAGCGAAGAGCCCGGATCGCAATCCCATTGAGCACGTCTGGGACCTGTTGGATCGGAGGGTGAGGGCTAGGGCCATTCCCCCCAGAAATGTCCGGGAACTTGCAGGTGCCTTGGTGGAAGAGTGGGGTAACATCTCACAGCAAGAACTGGCAAATCTGGTGCAGTCCATGAAAAGGAGATGCACTGCAGTACTTAATGCAGCTGGTGGCCACACCAGACACTGACTGTTACTTTTGATTTTGACTTTGTTCAGGGACACATTATTCAATTTCTGTTAGTCACATGTCTGTGGAACTTGTTCAGTTTATGTCTCAGTTGTTGAATCTTGTTATGTTCATACAAATATTTACACATGTTAAGTTTGCTGAAAATAAACGCAGTTGACAGTGAGAGGATGTAAGTAACAGCAAATTTTCCAGGACATAGTCATGTCTTATATTGGCAGAAAGCTTACATACGTGTTAATCTAACTGCACTGTCCAATTTACAGTAGCTATTACAGTTAAAAAATACCATGCTATTGTTTGAGGAGAGTGCACAACAACAAAAAATGTATCATGGCAACTGGTTTGATACATTGTGGTCCTTTGTAGCTCAATTGGTAGAGCATGGCGCTTGTAACGCCAGGGTAGTGGGTTCGATCCCCGGGACCACCCATACATAAAAATGTATGCACACATGACTGTAAGTCGCTTTGGATAAAAGTGTCTGCTAAATGGCATATTATATTATATTACATTCACCTCTGAAGGTAAATAATGTTCAGTAGTCTTGCTCTGATTTGTCATCCTAAGGGTCCCAGAGATAAAATGTAGCATAGTTTTGTTTGATAAAATCAATTTTTATATTAAAATGTAGGAACTGGGTTCTACAGTTTGAACCCCTGCTGTCTCTGGCTCCACACCCACCCCGCCCGGCCATCTAGATGTGTGAAAGTTAGTGTATAAGCTTATGATCCATCATGTATGACATTCCTGGGAGTGTGTAAACTTACATTTCGTATTACCATATGATTTTTGTATGTTCTCTATAGTTATTTACTTGAAAATGCATCAATTGAACAATTCGGCACATTTAGGAAGACTTGATACAAAATAGTCCAGTATTGCAACGCTTCACTAGATCAATGTGAAACTTTGCACACACAGTGCTGTCATCTAGTGGCCAAAATCTAAACTGCAATATTATATTGTGGCCTTTCTCTTGCATTTCAAAGATGATGAGGAAAAAAATAATAGAAAACATGTTTTTTTGTTTGTACTATCTTTTACCAGATCTAATGTGTTATATTATCCTACATTAATTTCACATTTCCGCAAACTTCAAAGTGTTTCCTTTCAAATGGCATCAAGAATATGCATATCCTTGCTTCAGGTCCTGAGCCACAGGCAGTTAGATTTGGGTATGTCATTTTAGGCGAATATTGAAAAAAAGGGTCCGATCCTTATGAGGTTAATACATTATATTACACACAAAAAAACCACTTTTAGCATAGAGCTGTTCACACAAGATACATAGGCCGCGATTCAATCCTATCGCATGTTCTAGGAACTGCGGCTTTTAAAGGCAATGTGTTTGTGGAGATCCAATTGATGGTAAACACTGCAAATGTTGGCTAAATTGGAAATTGCCTTTGATTAAAAACCAAAGTGCCTATACCCTGCGATCGGATTGAATCCCGGCATTAGAATATAAAGAACATAGCCTCAGTCACTATAAAAACCTATACAAAACAGCAACAGCAAAACACCATAGAGCCCTACTGTCCACACACATACGATATTTGTGTATCAAAGAAATCCATATAAAACTACAGCCTCTTCACAAACACTGTTTTCATTAAAAAAAACTAAGCTTCCTATAGAGTTCTTCTCACATCGTTTTCTTTAGAGAACCGAGTTTAAAAGAATCTCCCTATAGAACCAGGTGAGTGCTGTGAGCTGTGAACCTCTTTCTGTGAACAGCTCTTACAAAAGTCCCTCACAAAAAACCCAGCGCCTATTAAACGTGCCCTTGCATTCACTATATAAGGATATCTGTCACTATAGATTTCTCACCATGGAAACTGACAAAGACAGAGGTTGGCCTTGACTGCATAAAAATGCACACAATGACACCGTCCTTGCCATGGCAAGCTGCAGCAGAGTCTAAAAGCCTACATGTTGGGAAATTAACATTCACTATATGTAAAAAAGTATGTGGACACCCCTTCAAAGTAGTGGATTTGGCTATTTCAGCCACACCTGTTGCTGATAGGTGTGTAACATCGAGCACACAGCCATGTAATCTCCATAGACAAACATTGGCAGTAGAATGGCCTTACTGAAGAGCTCAGTGACTTTCAACGTGGCACCGTCACAGGATGCCACCTTTCCAACAAGTCAGTTCGTCTAATTTCTGCCCTCCTCGAGCTGCCCCGGTCAACTGTAAGTTCTGTTATTGTGAAGTGGAAACGTCTAGGCGCAACAACGGCTCAGCCGCAAAGTGGTAGGCCACACAAGCTCACAGAATGGGACCGGCGAGTGCTGAAGCGCGTAGCGCTTAAAAATCATCTGTCCTCGGTTGCAACACTCACTACCGAGTTCCAATCTGTCTCTGGAAGCAACGTCAGCACAAGAACTGTTCGTCATGAAATGGGTTTCCATGGCCGAGCAGCCAAGCCTAATAAACACTATGCGCAATGCCAAGCGTCGGCTGGAGTGGTGTAAAGCTCGCCGCCATTGGACTCTGGAGCAGTGGAAACGCGTTCTCTGGAGTGATGAATCACACTTCACCATCTGGCAGTCCGACGGATGAATTTGGGCTTGGCGGATGCCAGGAGAACGCTACCTGCCCGAATGCCAACTGTACATTTTGGTGGAGGAGGAAAAATGGTCTGGGGCTGTTTTTCATGGTTCGGGATAGGCCCCTTTGTTCCAGTGGAGGGACATCTTAACGCTACAGCATACAATGACATTCTAGACAATTCTGTGTTTCCAACTTTGTGGCAACAATTTGGTGAAGGCCCTTTTCTGTTTCAGCATGACAATGCCCCCGTACATAAAGCGAGGTCCATACAAAAATGGTTTGTTGAGATCAGTGTGGAAGAACTTGACTAGCCTGCACAGAGCCCTGACCTCAACTCCATCGATCACTTTTGGGATGAATTGGAACGCCGACTGTGAGCCAGCCTTAATTGCCCAACATCAGTGCCCAACCTCACTAATGCTCTTGTGGCTGAATGGAAGCAAGTCCCCGCAGCAATGTTCCAACATCTAGTGGAAAGCCTTCCCAGAAGAGTGGAGGCTGTTACAGCAGCAAAGGGGGGAAGCAACTCCATATTAATGCCCATGATTTTGGAATGAGATGTTCGACGAGAAGGTGTCCACATACTTTTGGTAATGTAGTGTATGTTCTCTGATAGTGGAGTGGTGTATCTCAGCTGCTCTGGGTCGATTCAACTGCAATCTACCAGAAGTAACCCAATTTCATTTTCATTGCACTTAATTATCCTGTGCATACTAAAAAGCAAACAGGCGAACACAAACTAACACAGCTCCAAACTGACAGCAGATGTCCTCATGTCAGTGCCCTGTCATGCCCTATGTGTTAGTGTGTATGTATGTATGTATGTATGTATGTATGTATGTATGTATGTATGTATGTATGTATGTATGTATGTATGTGTGCATGTTTAGTACAGTGCATTCGGAGTATTCAGAGCCCTTGACTTTTCCACATTTTATTACGTTACAGCCTTATTCTAAAATTGATTAAATAAAACATTTTCCTCATCAATCTACACACAATACCCCATAATGACGAAGCAAAAACAGATTTTTAGATTGTTTTGCTAAAAAATAATAAAATTAAATAAAAACAGAAATACCTTATTTACATAAGTATTCAGACCCTTTGCTATGAGACTCGAAATTGAGTTCAGGTGCATCCTGTTTTCATTTATCATCCTTGAGATGTTTCTACAACTTGATTGGAGTCCACCTGTGGTAAATTCAATTGATTGGACATGATTTTAAAAAGGCACACACCTGTCTATATAAAGGTTCCACAGTTGACAGTGCATGTCAGCGCAAAAATCAATTCATGAGGTCAAAGGAATTGTCCGTAGAGCTCTGAGACAGGATTGTGTCGAGGCACAGATCTGGGGAAGGCTACCAACAAATTTCTGCAGCATTGAAGGTCCCCAAGAACACAGTGGCCTCCATCATTCTTAAATGGAGTTTGGAACCACCAAGACTCTTACTAGAGCTGGCCACCCAGCCAAACTGAGCAATCGGGGGAAAAGGCCCTTGGTCAGGGAGGTGACCAAGAACCCAATGGTCACTCAGAGAGCTCCAGAAATTATCTGTGGAGATGGGAGAACCTTCTAGAAGGACAACCATCTCTGCAGCACTCCACCAATCAGCCCAGACGGAAGCCACTCCTCAGTAAAAGACACATAAAGGCCCGCTTGGAGTTTGCCAAAAGGCACCTCAAACCATGAGAAACAAGATTCTCTGGTCTGATGAAGCCAAGATGGAACTCTTTGGCCTGAATGCCAAGTGTCACGTCGGGAAGAAACCTGGCACCATCCCTATGGTGAAGCATGGTGGTGGCAGCATCATGCAGTTGGGATGCTTTTCAGCAGCAGGGACTGGGAGACTAGTCAGGATCGAGGGAAAGATGAACGGAGCAAAGTACAGAGTGATCGTTGGTGAAAACCTGCTCCATCTGCAGAGAAGAATGGGAGAAACTCCACAAATACAGGTGTGCCAAGCTTATAGCGTCATACCCAAGAAGACTCGAGGCTGTAATCGCTGCCAAAGGTGCTTCAACAAAGTACTGAGTAAAGGGTCTGAATACTTAAGTAAATGTGATGTTTCCGTTTATATTTTTTATTTTTGCAAAAATTTCTAAAACCTGTTTTTGCTTTCTCATTATGGGGTATTGGGTGTAGATTGATGAGGGGAAAAAACAATTTAATCCATTTTAGAATAAGGCTGTAACGTAACAAAATTTGGAAAACGTCAAGGTGTCTGAATACTTTCCGAATGCACTGTATATAGTGTGTGAACAGCGCTGTAACTCTCTCGTGCATGAGAGAGCCATTAAGCTAATTCAGCACTGGCGTACTTACAGCCAAAGATGAGAGGGAATTATTTAGAGCACTTCTGTGTGGCGTTATGGAATTTTGATTGGTCTCCTCCTGACGCTCATTGGCCAGCTCCATATGTACTGTAATGCTCGTTGTGCTGATGAAAGCCAACACTGTGGTAATGAAGCGCTGCTACACTATGCTAATAGGGAGAGGTGTTTGTTTTAGATGGTGCTAAAGGGATGTCAGCCTCTGTATTTCCTCTCCTCCCCCCCGCGGCGCTCACCGCTTCCTCTCTCGTTCTTTTTCAATCTTTCTCCATCACACCTTTTCTCAAACTTTCTTTCTCTTTTTAGTCGCCTCACCTGATAGTTTTGTATTTTTTGCCAAACGTAGGTCTTTTTGCAAATGCTAAATGCCTGCACATACACACATACACATACACACACGCATTTGCTCGCACACAAATACCTATTCTCTCTCTTGCAGTATCTTACCTGGTTCGCACAGACAGGTGTGGCGTTCCCAATCGTCACTACAGCGGCTGTGGGGCGGACAGGGGGAGGAGACACAGGGGTTGCCAACGCTACAGCCCGTCTCCACTTTGACAGCCCTGGAGGGGCGGGGCAGGGGCGTGGCATCTGGTCGTACCCCTAAACGAACCCCCTAAGAACATAGATGAAATAGGTGTCAAATACAGTCTCAAAAGAACATAGACCAATATACCATACATAGCATACATGCTAACACACAAAGTCTATAAGAGTCCCAGAAATAATTATGGGCATTGGTTAAGATACAGTTGCCATGGTGATCGGACCCTTACCTGGATGCAGCCCCGTATCCCATTTTGTACCTCGCCCGAGCCCAGGACTCCGCCCACATGGAGGTGTTTCACTTTCAGCCCATGGATCTCATTCCCCACTATCACTGTGCCCTGAGAGAGAGAGGGAAGAAAGAGAGTGAGAGAAAAAAATTGATTACACTAACACTAAAAAAATAAAAATTTTAGTCAGTTATCAGATGCTCTTATTCAGAACGACTTCAGTGCATTCAAATAGATGGAGTTAGAGAAAGAGGGGGGAAAGCGTGAATAAGTGAAAGAACAGAATAGCTAGAAAGGGTTAGACAGGTTTAGGGAGAGAAAGAGTGAGAGACACAAAAATATTTCAATGAAAGCAAGTAAACAAGAAGGATACAGGAGAGATCATAAAAGAGCATAACAAGGGAGTGTGTGTGTGTGGTGCTACATGGCTGGAGTCAATATTTACAGGTTTTAATACCAGCAGTGGGCATTCATTACACTAGCTTTAGGATTGGATATTGGGATTAACAACCTACAGGATTACAGGGCCATTTAGAGGTTATGATTTGCATTGAGATGTCTGCATTGCTGAGTAGTGGGTCACTGGTCATTCTGGTCACGGCCTTAATGTGTCTCTCCCGGTAAAAGTCACCGTTAGGCACAGATCTAGGATCAGTTTACCCCTCCCCAATCATAGCCTAATCAATTAAGGGAAGAAACGCAAATCTGTGTGTAGGGACAATGTGGGACTCTCACCTGGAAGAGGCCAAAGTCTAGGCGGACGGTAGCCACGTAGCGCGTCTCCCTCCCGCTGCGGACGTCTCGGAGCTCCAGCTGCAGGTCGTGCCAGCGCCCGTCGCTCACCTGCACCTGGTCCAGACGTAGACGCACCGGCAGCGTCGACCCCTTGGTCACCGAGAACACCAGCTGACCACTCACCAGCTGCCAAGCAAACAGAGACACGTGTGAATAATCCACAGAGTAATCCTGTAGATGACCACACAAATATGGTTTGGAATCCCCCTGCAGCTTGGTATTACTTCAACAGAAATGGACCCATTTACAAAGACAGACAGACATATAGACACAGATAAACTAGTGCAGGTTAGGCAGCACAGGTGAGTGTCGATGTATGTGTGTACAGACCTGGAAGACCAGGCTGGTGTACTGTCCGGCCTGTGCCTGCAGCAGGGTGCCCTCCCTGGCCCGCGTCCTAAACACCAGCCCCAGGTACCAGGGTGTGGAGATGGTCACGTCATTCTTCAGGTCCCACCAGAGGGCACTGTTTCCCAGGAAACGATGTGGGTGGGGCATCACTGTAGGGGGGCAGGGAGAAGAGGTGTGGTCAGTGAGGTTAGTATGAGGTGTGTGAATATATGTGTTTATATAGGAGTGAGAAAAACCTATGTTTACTGGACAGGTATGTCAGTGCTTATCTTACCATGGGTGCAGTCCTTCCCTCCAAACCCTAGGGGGCAGTCACATGAGAAGGTCTCCCAGCTGACACGACACGTTCCTCCGTTCTGACACGGGTCGGAGTTACAGAAGAGCAGCTTGGCACTACAGCCTATCAGAACCAGAGAAAATCACCACATCTGTGTTAACAACCTCAACCAACTTAGCGGTTAGTGGTTTCCATTGACAACACAAACACAGACAGGTATGCCAAAGACTTTGGCAAAGCGTCAAGTCTACAAAACATATACTTTTAGGAACAGAAAACTGTATTGAGATTGAATTTTTCATCAAATGTGTAGAACGTCAGCCCAGTTTCATCTCGCTCCATCTTCTCCAGCTGCCAGCCACTGGACTTTCTCTCATCACCATATTGGTGGTGAGTGAGTGAGTGGAAGTTCCAACCGGATGCTTCAGATTTTTACCCCCTGTGAAGTATCTGAGTCTCCACTTGTATCTGTGAGTATGCTATACAGACCAGGTAGGGTTCCATTGTTAGCGATGTATCCCGCCAGGTCCAAAGGTCTGTTGTCGATGTGGAGGTCTTTCATACAGCCAATAAACTCCCGGGTATGAAACAGGAAATGATCAGGCATGTTGGGCACTCCGCCCAAAAACAAGGGACCGGTGAGATCCAGAGATCTGAGAAGGGGAGAGAGAGAGAGCGAGAGAGAGAAGGCAGAGGGACAGAGAGAGAAGGAGGATGGAAGAGAGCAGTACAACACTATTAGATGTTGCCCTTGTCCTTTCCTCAGCGCTTACAGAGCACAGCAGCAGCGATGTGAGTGACTTGTCAAGTCCAGACAGGGAGAATAGGTTTAAGTGGCAATGCTGAGGGTTTAACCCTGATACTGACTTGCAATGGACGTGCACGTGTGTCTGTCTGTGTGTGTGTGTGTGTGTGTGTGTGAGAGAGAGAAAGAGAGAGCTAGACAGAGAGAGAGAGAGAGAGAGAGAGAGAGAGACTTACTTCTTGGAGCTGGTCTGCTTGCCCTGAGCAGCACAGCTGTAGTTGCCGAGCTGCGTTCCGAAGCGAAGCGACACGGCCGTGTCACAGTCATCCACACTGACCACCGCCACCTTCTCATCAGATGGACCCTGGGCCTCCCCACTCACACTGCGCTTGGGCTGGGGCAGACACAGGGACAGTCAAATATAACGGACACACATGCACACGTACACACAGTACACACACAGAACACAATCAGAACACACACAGTACACACACAGTACACACATAGTACACACACAGTACACACACAGTACATACATAGTACACACACAGTACACCAAAACACCTTGCTGTACTCTTGCTGCTTGTGCTGCTACAAAGACAGAGAGTAAAATACAGTACAGAGAGAGGGAAGAATGTGTGACATACAAAGAAACACTGACACTGCACATGGGCTAAGAGGGCAGGGGAACTCACAGCCACACTCACAGAGAGTGAAAGACAAACATGTACACACAGCCATACTGTACTCACACTGCGCGAGGGCTGAGAAAAATGGAGAAGGGGAGAGAATTCTAACAAATGCATGGTATGTGCAGAGATGAAGGGTTACACACACACACACACACACACAGGGACTCACCTTGTTGTAGTAGTGGATGTGGACAGTGTGCCAGTTGCCATCGGCCACGCCCCCAGGTAGGAAGGGGCTCACCTGAGTGGACAATTCACCTGGGGACAGACGGGTCAGAGGTCACACTCAAAACCAGAGTTTCCCCTACCATTGTATAGGCGGGGCACACACACAAACCCACACACATACAGATACAGATAGACACATACCTGTGGAGTACTTGAGCACCACCTGTCCCTCTAGGATCTCCAGAGCCAGGAAGTCGTGTTTCTCATTGAAGCGCCCATTGTAGAAGAGGAGGCCACTGTTCTCCAGAGTGGCAAAACTGTAACACAACCCACGACCATGTTAGGGTGCTGTGAGTAACCCCACCCGCCATCACACACACACACATACACACGGTACAGGAGATACTGTAAGGTTCACCGCAAATCTCTAATGCAAGTGTACATGAGTATATAGGACAATGTGGTATATAATAAATAAAATATCTATGCCTGCTGAGAGAGGCTGGCACAGATCACGTCATGTGTCTTAAAGCTAATGGACCTCTGAGTCATGGGATTTAGTTAGACCTGAGATCACATTTGTGACCACTTCACCCTAGCAACCACCTCTGACCAATCAGAACACACCAAGGGGCCACGCCAGGTCCCAATTTGGGCCTCTAAGGGTGGAGGGGTGGGGCCGGGGCAAAGAGAACAGGATAGAGGGTAAAATATAAAAATAAATGACATGACACATGAAAGAAAGAGCAGGAAATTGAGAAATGGTCTAGAACGAAAGAGAGAAAGAGAGAGAGAGAAATAGAGAAAGAGAAGAGAAGAGAAAAGAAAGACAAAAAGAAAGAGAAAGTCAGTACTCACGTGAGAGAAATGGAGAGATGGAATCTCTGGCGGAGGCCTCGGAACATGATAAAGGATTTGGGGGGGAAGGAGCGTGCGGTGACTGCGCAGTAGGGCCGCTCGTACCCCCCTGCGGGGCACTCACAGCGGAACCCCCCTCCAGACAGCTCCCTGCACATCCCCCCATTCCTACACACCCCCGGGACACAGCGGCCCTGACGCCTGTCCCACTCACACCGCTCGCCTGGGAAGGAGAGGGGATGCAGCATGTTACTATACACATACATACATACATAACTAGTAGGCTTACAACAGATGCAAACATACAGCAATAAAAGTACAGGATATGTATAAATACTCACATGAATGGAATAATGTAATCACATAAAGGGATTAACATAAATGCATGCACCATATGTTTTTCAAAATATATGAAACAATAAACACTACAAAACTCTGAGATACGCTTTATATACAAAGGTATGTGGACACCCCTTTAAATTAGTGGATTCAGCTATTTCAGCCACACCCGTTGCTGACACCCGAGCACACAGCCATGCAATCTCCATAGACAAACATTGGCAGTAGAATGGCCTTACTGAAGAGCTCAGTGACTTTCACCGTGGCACCGTCATAGGATGCCACCTTTCCAACTAGTCAGTTAATCAAATTTCTGCCCTGCTAGAGCTGCCCCGGTCAACTGTAAGTTCTGTTATTGTGAAGTGGAAACGTTTAGGAGCAACAACGGCTCAGCTGCGAAGTGGTAGGCCACACAAGCTCACAAAACGGGACCGCCGCGTGCTGAAGCACGTAGCACGTAAAACTCTACTGTCCTCGGTTGCAACACTCACTACCGAGTTCCAAACTGCCTCTGGAAGCAACGTCAGCACAAGAACTGTTCGTTGGGAGCTTCATGAAATGGGTTTCCATGGCCGAGCAGCCACACACAATCCTAAGATCACCATACGGAATGCCAAGCGTCGGCTGGAGGGGTGTAAAGCTCGCAGCCATTGGACTCTGGAGCAGTGGAAACGCGTTCTCTGGAGTGATGAATCACGCTCCACCATCTGGCAGTCCGACGGACGAATCTGGGTTTGGCGGATGCCAGGAGAACGCTACCTGCCCAGATGCATAGTGCCAACTGTAAAGTTTGGTGGAGGAGGAATAATGGTCTGGGGCTGTTTTTCATGGTTTGGGATAGGCCCCTTAGTTCCAGTGAAGGGAAATCATAATGCTACAGCATACAATGACATTCTATACAATTCTGTGCTTCCACATTTGTGGCAACGGTTTGGGGAAGGCCCTTTCCTGTTTCAGCATGACAATGCCCTTGTGCACAAAGCGAGGTCCATACAGAAATTGTTTGTCAAGATCGGTGTGGAAGCCCTGACCTCAACCCCATCTAACACTTTTGGAATGAATTGGAACTGCGAGCCAGGCTAATCACCCAAAATCAGTGCCTGACCTCACTAATGCTCTTGCGGCTGAATGGAAGCAAGTCCCTGCAGCAATGTTCCAACATCTAGTGGAAAGCCCCAGAAGAGTGGAGGCTGTTATAGCAGAAAAGGGGGGACCAACTCAATATTAATTACCATGATTTTGTAATGAGATGTTCGACGAGCAGGTGTCCACATGCTTTTGGTCATGTAGTGTATTAAATGTATGGATGAACCTTAGGGATAGATAGAGGACTCATCTTTATATCTGTGCCATTCTAGCATCTGTGACAGCATGGGCAGCGCCATTGAGGCTACAACCCATAGGAATCCCCACCCAGTTGACTACTTTGACTAAATGTCGGATGGATGGTGGAAGCACTCAATGGTGCTGCCCATGCTATAACGGCCATTTGGCCACTAGAGGCCTCTATCATTCTCTATGGGATGAACCAACATTTCCTCATACAATTCCTTTGCCAATATTTCTCAAAATATGACTGTCACTGCAGGCAAACCCATATGTGTGGGCAATAGTCTCTGCTGAATCCCCAGCAAATAAAACTACATCACTACAGGCAAAAATACACATATAGTCAGACTCAGCAGTGTTAGTACAATACCCAGCTAGAGAGCTCCAGCCAGCCTCCCTAACAATGAGCTGGTGTAAACACAGTGTGGGGATGTACTGCCTTCACCCTGCAGACACACTGCTCCTCCAGGACCCCAGTTTAGAGGCCTGCTGAGGTCCATGGAGACATGCAGATCATGTTAGAGCTGCAGGCTAGGCCTTTGTATGGTGGGCCTAATGTTGTCTCATTGGTACAATATTTGTTCAGCGTTGAGGCACTACTATGGTGAATGCAGCCACTGGCATGGTTTAAAAAACAACCACCAACCAGACGATTGTGCTTGGTGGGCGAGACTGCAGAGTGCCTTGGTCTTTTCCTCATGCATGTATGGACACACACGCTGACACGCACACAAACTGACTGTCTGTACCCCCCGGCATGATGTGCAAAATGTTAAAACATGGTAGGGTTCTGTGTCTAAAAGCACCAAGACTTTAAGCGGCTTTCACCCCTCCTCCTCCCTCCTTTCTATTCCCCACCACATACACAAACACACAAAAACCACCACCACCAATTACATTATTTTTTTTATCTCTCTGGAACGTGCATGCTCACACACACACATACACACACACACACACACACACACACACACACACACACACACACACACACACACACACACACACACACCAACTCATTAATATTAAAATAAATCAACAGACATTAATAATCATGAATTATTCATTTAGTGATACAGACAGACACACACACAGACAGAGCAAACGTCTAGCAAGCCAAAGGTTGCGTGTTTGAATCTCATCATGGACAACTTAGCATTTTAGCTAATTAGCAACTTTGCAACTACTTACTACTTTTTAGCTACGTTGCAACTACTTAGCATGTTAGCTAACCCTTCCCCTAACCCTAACCCTAACCATAACCCTTTAAACTAAATCCTAACCCTAACCTTAACCCCTAACCCTAACCCCTGGCCTAGTTAACATTAACTAGCTAGCTAATGTTAGCGGCAACATATTTGAATTCATAACATATCATACATTTTGCTAATTGGTAACATATTGTACCAATTGCAAATTGTAACATATCATACGAATTGTAATTCATAACATATCATACGAAATGGATGATGGACATCCACAAATTAATGTATGCCATATGAAACGTCACATATCATACTAATTGGAGTGTCCCGGTTATGCATTTACTATGTTACGTCTACCACTGAGTCCATGTTGCCCTGGCAAAGAACAGAAAATTGTTTTCACTTCACTGACTCTCCTATAATTTTCTACTGTACAAATCTGCACTCACTCAAACCGATAGGGCGCAGAGTTTAGCTTCTACATTCATATTCTCCACAGACTTACATTGATATGGAGCAATTACTGTACAAAAGCTTTCCCTAAGATGACAAGACACTTATGCTCTTGTTATAAAAAACGACTCTCCATTCTACCGGTGCTTCCCTCTTTTCTTCTCCCCACGCCCAGTCCATCCTGACTTCCCCTTTTCCTCTCTTCCTCCCTCATTCTCTCCATCCCTATGCCTGCACATCCTTAAAACTATCTTCCTATTCCCCTTCATCCCTATCTTTGCTTCTTATTTCCCTCATGCGTTCTATTCCTTTCTCCTCTCTTCCTCATTCTCTCTGTATCTCGAGCTAATGCATTCACACCCGTTCATTCATGAGATGTTTTATTCATCAAAGCCATCGCTTCCCCTACGGCTCCTCAACCTACCCCTCCTTCCCTCCCACACATGGTACATCCCCAGAGGCCATCTCTCTCTCTTTACCTCCCTCCTTCTCTACCTCCTTCTCTGACTCTTTCGCTCTCTTTTTCT
Source organism: Coregonus clupeaformis (assembly GCF_020615455.1). Classification (NCBI taxonomy): domain Eukaryota; kingdom Metazoa; phylum Chordata; class Actinopteri; order Salmoniformes; family Salmonidae; genus Coregonus; species Coregonus clupeaformis. The sequence goes on along the minus strand of NC_059221.1, from coordinate 3,904,811 downwards.
ACCTCCTTCCTTCCCTCTCTCTCCATCTTTACCTTCTTCCTTCCCTGTTCTCTCTCTACATCCTTCTCTCTCTTTTTCTCTCTCTGCCTCCTTACCTCTCTCTTTCTCTCTCTACATTCGTCCCTCTCTCTCTTTCTCTGCCTAGTTCTCCCCTCTCTGCCTAGTTCTCCCCTCTCTGCCTAGTTCTCCCCTCTCTGCCTCAGATGCCCCCTTTTCTTCTTCCTAACTTCCCACTCCCTTCAGTCCCCCTTTTCTCATGTGGCTCAGTTGGTAGAGCATGGTGCTTGCAACGTCAGGGTTGTGGGTTCAATTCTCACAGGGGACCAGTATGAAAACGTATGCACTCACTACTATAAATCGCTCTGGATAAGAGCATCTGCTAAATGACTTAAATTTAAAATGTTCTCTTTGCTCCGTCTCTCCCTCTCTACACTCCCCCTCTTTCCTTTATCTATATATACTCTAAGTAGTTATTCTCTATTGCAGAATCATTATTAAATGCCTATGTTAGTTCTCTGCAGGTCCATTGAAACAACACAGTGACATTTCACACCAACACAGGCAATACAGAAAATCATCAAAACTCTATTTCCCATCAGTCTCTATTTTCTATTCATCGTTGCGATTCTCTTTCTTAATTCCCTGGATCTTTCTCTCCCTCTTTCTCTTTCTCCCTCTCTCCTTAAATCTCTAACTTCAATGAAGTCCACAATATAACTATTCTCTCATTCCATCTCCCTCTTTCTCTCTCTTTCTCTCTCTCTGTAAGAGTTTAAAAAGCGCTTAAGGCTCCTTCTCACTCATGAAAGAAAAGTGCTGGTTCACCCAAAGCTTTTTTGATCTGAAATGAAAGAGAACATGAAACACCTCTAACATATTCATCGCATCTATCCTCCATCACTTCCACCATAAGACAGTATTGCAGCTATTCCCAGGGGAAGGGAGGAGGGATGGGAAAACACGTGTAGTCCTGTGTTCTTGTGACTGTGAGGACATAACACTACTCTGTTTCCAGAGACTCACTCACTGGGACAAACACACACATTTTTCATAAACAGCCAGACAGTTACACACAAAATCTCACACACAGAGAATGTCAGACACAGTGAATTAGTGAATCAAAACATAAATACCGAACTTGTTTTTGCATGGATTCTGCGACGTGGTTAGCTTTTAACAGCTAGGGCCGCTATTTCTTGTCCCGGAATCCTGCTTACCTGACAGGTTAAAGTCTGCTTGAAAGAGCCGCTAACCTAGCTAAGCTGCTAACGTTAGCCATCAAGCTAACGAAGTTAGTCCCAGATGAGTTTTCCAATGGAGTCCTCTTTGTCTGGAGAAGTAAATGAATGCTTCCAGCGCTGTATCTATTACGCTTTGTTTCGGGACAAACTGGATCACTCAGAGTTCCAATGCGGCAATTGTTTTCTTGTTGAGGATTATAGGCTTGAGGTGGCTTCCTTGATCACGCAGGTAGCCAGCCTACGTAACAAACTGGGGAAAACGCAGAGAGGAATGTTTACCTTTTCTATGCCGGTGGCTGGACGGCGTTCGTTCATGTTGGATGCATCACGGTCTCGTTGTTAGTAGTTATCCGACTGGCCAGTGTTGCCCAGAGTTCGTTCGCCAGGTGAGCCATCTCCTGCCTCTCCTCCCCCATCTGATAGCGGCGTCGAAGGAGCACAGCAAGAGGAGCATGACAATCAACGATGGTCGCATGTCACGAGCCGTGGAAGCCGAAGACAGTGGCCTCCCGCAAAGCAGTCTACACTCCCAATTAGAGGCCCGGAGCGGATACAAACAACAAATAGTTTTGCCACCCTGGAGCCTGATCTTCCTGCACCTTCGTCGCTGGGGGTGCCTGTGTCTGCGGCCGCTGTGCCTACTACTACGACTCCTACTCCTTCCCCTACGATTTTGAAGTCGACGTCATCAACCTTCCATCCCAGCTCTGGATTGAGCGGGGCTTCTCCACTTGTCGAAGGCCTGCACCATCCTGTGAAGCGTGGGAGTGGGCGGATTTCCTCGTCCTTCTCGCCAGCCATGATTTTGGGCAGCTCCATGGTAAGAAATGTGACTGTTCCTGGTGCAAAAACAATGTCCTATCCTGAAGCTTGAGTAAATGACATTACTAAGCTGCTCCCGAATGTACTAAGCCAGGACATCGATTCTATCGTAGTCCATGTGGGTTTTAATGACATTATGAAGGGCAGCTCTGAACAGTTGAAACTGGATTTCAAAGAACTGATTGACTCTCTGCTAGACACTAATAAAATACCCATCATATCTGGCCCTGTGCCCTCTCTGAATCATGGCATTGAACACTTTAGCAGGATTCTTTCACTTCACAACTACGTGATTATTGCAGCTCAATGGGTGTAACTTTTGTTGACAATTTCGATACCTTTTGGAAACAAAATACATTTTATAAGGAGGATGGGATCCACACAAATAATTTGGGTTTCTGTATCCTTTCACAGCATTATAGGGCTGCGTTGAGACAATTACTTATCAATGACCCAATCCCAGCTCAGTTAATCCCTACCATTGTGTCGCTGAGTCATCATGATGCTTTAGCAAATGTACATTATACCAGGGGCATTTGTAGAAACAATGTAAGTAACCTAATGTATGTCCCTCTAACTGCCCTGGTATGCTGTTAGCACTGAGGTGGTGTGCCCTAGTAGGAAGTCCACTGTGTGCAGCTCACCCTGCACTAACATAAATAACATGAGAATATCTACTTCTGCTAAGCTTCCCAGTAAAGCAATGAAAACAAGCAAGCATCCCAGAAAAGTGCTCAAAATAGCCCACATTAACATATGTAGCTTAAGAAACAAGGTTCTTGAAATCAATAACTTGCTAGTAACAGATGACATTCATATTCTGACTATCTCTGAAACTCACTTAGACAATACCTTTTATGATACAGTGGTAGCAATACAAGGTTATAACATTTACAGAAAAGACAGAAATGCCAGTGGTGGAGGTATTGCTGTTTATATTCAGAACCACATTGATGTAAAGATTAGAGAGGATCTCATGTTAAATACTGTTGAAGTAATATGGCTACAGGTTCATCTGCCTCACCTAAAGCCCATTCTTGTGGGAAGCTGCTATAGACCACTAAGTGTTAACAGTCAGTATCTGGATAACATGTGTGAAATGCTTGATAATGTATGTAATATCAATAGAGAGGTATATTTTCTGGGTGATTTCAATATTGACTGGCTTTCATCCAGCTGCCCACTCAAGAAAAAGCTTCAAACTGTAACCAGTGCCTGCAACCTGGTTCAGGTTATCAGTCAACCTACCAGGGTAGTTATGAACAGCACAGGAATGAAATCATCAACATGTATTGATCACGTCTTTACTAATGCTGCAGAAATGTGCTTGAAAGCAGTATCCAGATCCATTGGATGTAGTGATCACAATATAGTAGCCATATCTAGGAAAACCAAAGTTCCAAAGGCTGGGCCTAATATAGTGTATAAGAGGTCATACAATAAGTTTTGTAGAGATTCCTATGTTGTTGATGTAAAGAATATTTGTTGGTCTGTGGAGTGTAATGAGGAGCAAACAGACATTGCACTTGACACATTTATGAAATTGCTTATCCCAGTTACTAATAAGCATGCACCCAATAAGAAAATGACTGTAAAAACGGTTAAATCCCTGTGGATTGATGAGGAATTGAAAAATGATACGGTTCAGAGGGATGTGGCAAAAGGAATGGCAAATAAGTCTGGCTGCATAACCGATTGGCAAACGTACTGCAAATTGAGAAATCATGTGACTAAACTGAATAAAAATAAGAAAAAACTACACTATGAAACAAAGATAAATGACATAAAGAATGATAGTAAAAAGCTTTGGAGCACATTCAATTAAACATTTTGGAAAAAGGCAAACTCAGCTGCATCATTCATTGAATCAGATGGCGCACTCATTACAAAACCGACTGATATTGGCAACTACTTTAATGATGTTTTTATTGGCAAGATTAGCAAACTTAGGCATGACATGCCAGCAACAAACGCTGACACTACACATCCAAGTATATCTGACCAAATTATGAAAGACAGGAATTGTAATTTTGAATTCTGTAAAGTGAGTGCGGAAGAGGTACATTTTTTGTTGTTGTCTATCGACAATGACAAGCCACAGGGTCTGACAACTTGGATAGAACATTGCTGAGGATAATAGCGGACAATATTGCCACTCCTATTTGCCATATCTTCAATTTAAGCCTACTAGAAAGTGTGTGCCCTCAGACCTGGAGGGAAGCAAAAGTCACTCTGCTACCTAAGAATAGTAAAGCCCCCTTTACTGGCTCAAATAGCCGACCAATCAGCCTGTTACCAACCCTTTGTAAAGTTTAGGAAAAAATGGTATTTGACCAGATACAATGCTATTTTACAGTAAACAAATTGACAACAGACTTTCAGCACGCTTATAGGGAAGGACATTCAACAAGCACCTCACTTACACAAATTGCTGATGATTGGCTGAGAGAAATTGATGATGAAAAGATTGTGGGGGCTGTTTCGTCAGACTTCAGTGCGGCTTTTGACATTATGGATCATAGTCTGCGGCTGGAAAAACTGATGTGTTATGGCTTTACACCCCCTGTTTTTTGTAGATAAAGAGTTACCTGTCTAACAGAACACAGAGGGTGTTCTTTAATGGAAGCTTCTCCAACATAATCCAGGTAGAATCAGGAATTCCCCAGGGCAGCTGTCTACTTTATCTTTACTAATGACATGCCACTGGCTTTGAGTAAATAAATCATGTGGAAATTGAGCAAGTTGAGGTGACTAAACTGTTTGGAGTAACCCTGGATTGTAAACTGTCATGGTCAAAACATATTGATACAACAGTAGCTAAGATGGGGAGAAGTCTGTCCCTCAATAACATCTGCTAAACACGTGTATGTGACCAATAGAATTTGATTTGATTTAATAAAGCATTGCTCTACCTTCTTAACAGCACTATCAACTTAATCGCACCTGGACTACTGTTCAGTCGTGTGGTCAGGTGCCACAAAGAGGGACTTAGAACAATTGCAATTGGCTCAGAACAGGGCAGCACGGCTGGCCCTTGGATGTACACAGAGAGCAAACATTAATAATATGCATGTTAATCTCTACTGACTCAAAGTAGAGGAGAGATTGAATTCATCACTACTTGTATTTGTGAGAGGTATTGACATGTTGAAAGCACCGAGCTGTCTGTTTAAATGACTAGCACACAGCTCAGACACCCATGCATACCCCACAAGACATGCCACCAGAGGTCTCTTCACAGTCCCCAAGTCCAGAACTGATTATGGGAGGCGCACAGTACTACATAGAGCGATGACTACATGGAACTCCATTCCACATCAGGTAATTGATGCAAGCAGTAGAATCAGATTTTAAAAAACAGATAAAAATACACCTTATGGAACGGCGGGGACTGTGAAGCAACACAAACATAGGCACAGACACATGCATACACACACATGATAACATACGCACTATACACACAGATATGTATGTAGTGGAGTATGGGTCTGAGGGCACACACTCTGTGTGTTGTGAATTATGTAATGAATGTATTGTAATGTTTTTATATGTATAACTGCCTTAATTTTGCCAGACCCCAGAAAGAGTAGCTGCTGCCTTGGCAGCAGCTAATGGGGATCCATAATAAATACAAATTTAAATACAAATCAAGCATACGCACACACACACACACACATACACACACACTGACTAAACACCTATTAGATGTGTAGTCTACCTGTGTAGTCTTCTCTGCAGATACAGGTGTAGCCTCCCTCCCTGCGAGCACACACTCCTCCGTTGAGACAGGGGTTGGAGTAACACAGGTTGATCTCCGTCTCGCAGTAGTCCCCAGTGAAGCCTGCGGGGCAGCGGCAGCGCAGCCCGGCGA